>NW_020838005.1:10779841-10809557 GCF_003676395.1 Aethalodelphis obliquidens
GTGTGTGTGTATATATATATATATATATATATATATATATATAAAAGAAACTGCTAACCAGGTATAAAATTATTAACCAGACAACTTTAACAAAAAAAACAAAACAGGGCTTCCCTGGTGGCGCAAGTGATTGAGAGTCCCCCTGCCGATGCAGGGGACACGGGTTCGTGCCCTGGTCTGGGAAGATCCCACATGCCGCGGAGCGGCTGGGCCTGTGAGCCATGGCCGCTAAGCCTGCGCGTCCGCAGCCTGTGCTCCGCAGTGAGAGAGGCCACAACAGTGAGAGGCCTGCGTACCGCGAAAAAACAAAACAAAACCAAAAATAACACTAAGTTATCAATTAAAAAAAAAATTCCAGGAAGGCAGATACAACCCCTAGGGTTCCTGGAACAAAGGGAAGAGGACACACATCCAAGTGTAGGTGTTTGGCAAAGGGGCCCTCGGAGCTGATCCCAGACCTGACGAGGTGCATCTCTGATCTGGAGCAAGGCAGTGTCTTGGAGAAGGTTCCATGGTTTAGGATGTGATGGGGGGGGGAATGCATGGGGATGGCCTGGTGCTGCAAGATAAAGAAGAGTGTGAAGCTAACAGGAAAGAGGGACGCAGGGAGCATACAGGCAGCGCCCAGGAAACAGAACAGGGAAGAGTAAGTTCCTTCTTTCCACAGCCTCGGAGCCCCCCTCCAGCGCACCCTCCCGCAGAGCCCAACAGCCAGATGATGGAGAAGAAAGGTCAACAGAGTCTCAGCACCAAGCAAAACACAGCAAGGCTGATTTGAAAGGAGAGACAATGTCTTTCCTGCCACAACAGGCAGGTAAACTTTTCAGGTATCTCCCACAAGTCCTCCAAATAATCAAAACTTCACGGAAACCTCAACATTTTTTGAGGTGTGGTCTTCAATTTACTTTCCAAACTATTATTTTAAAACCGAGCTCTTTGTAATGAGGTGGACAGACATAGAGTCTGTCATACAGAGTAAAGTAAGTCAGAAAGAGAAAGACAAATACCATATGCTAACACATATATATGGAATTTAAGAAAAAAAATGTCATGAAGAACCTAGGGGTAAGACAGGAATAAAGACACAGACCTACTGGAGAACGGACTTGGGGATATGGGGAGGGGGAAGGGTGAGCTGTGACAGGGCGCGAGAGAGGCATGGACATATATACACTATCAAACATAAGGTAGATAGCTAGTGGGAAGCAGCCGCATGGCACAGGGATATTGGCTCGGTGCTTTGTGACCGCCTGGAGGGGTGGGATAGGGAGGATGGGAGGGAGGGAGACGCAAGAGGGAAGAGATATGGGAACATATGTATATGTATAACTGATTCACTTTGTTATAAAGCAGAAACTAACACACCATTGCAAAGCAATTATACCCCAATAAAGATGTTAAAAAAAGAAAAACACTCTAATACTGCTGAGGAGTATCTTCTGTGGGCATAGATAGTTTGGATTTGTTTCATCTTAGGTAAAGACTGGTGTCAGCAATTTTAGTGAATATCAGAAATGTGTCAAATTAGCACAACATTGTAAATCAAAAAAAAAAAAAAAAAAACGAGCTTCCTAAACTGGTCTTAGTCTGTCCATTTGCACATCTTCCACCCTCACAAGACTCTTAAGAGGGAGGTTCACTAGTAAAACAAGAAAAGGGAATTTATCTACAGGGAGATAAATAAAGCTTTCATTAATACATCAGGATATATCAAGTTCCAGCCAGGAGCTTAATCACTTTAGTTCACTGAAGAGGGAAATTTAATAACATATGAATTGTTAAGTAATTAAAGAGGTGAGTAACTACTAGAAGTAGTAAAAGATAATTCTAATAGGACCAGAAGAAGCAAGTGCAATAAAGCAAATAATAGTCTAGGCTGAGCAACATGGACAGAAGAGGCAATTCTAGGAGCGCACAGGAACACACCCCTCCGGGAACTCGCCAGTGGACTCGGGCAAGCAGGAGTTAGTCCATGTAAGATGCTGGGGAGAAGAGCCCTCCTCCCCAGGAGGGGACAGCTCCCGGGGACTGTGGAAGCAGTTGCCAGGAGACAGGGGCGGGGCGAGACACTTGCAGGATCCTCCCTGGCTACGCACTGAAGATTTACAGGGTGTGGCTGTGGTATGAGAAACAAAGCAAGGAAGGGTGGATTTAGAGCTGAAAGGCAATGAGTTCATCACTGTCATATCTGTTTATGTTTAATCTCAAATAAAAAGAAAAGCAATGGAAAACAGGTCCAGACACCTTGACTGACACATCACTGCAGTGGGTCAAAAACATCTTCATTTGTAATTAATTGTTTTTGCTAGTTCATGAAGGAGTCTGAGCTAAAGCACAATACTGCATTTGTTTTACAAGAATTCTCAAAGTACTTTCCCCAGCCTAGCCACATCAGCATCAACAGGGAACTTTTGGAAAAGCAAATTCTTAGATCCTACCTCTGACATCCTTCAGTAACTGCCCAGCAACCTGTGTTTAAGCAACTGTTACTGGTGATTCTGATGTATCCTAAAGTTTGAGAACCTTTAATCTATACATTGAAAACTGATTTTCATGAACCTCTGACTGTCTTTTCATTCTCTGGAATGTCTTATAAGCTTGCACAGATATGATTCAAAAGCAAGGTGGGGATTTAATAAAATTATAATTTTTTTTGCATTTGCAACTGAGGAGCTATTTACCGCATAAAATATCACATTACTTTTCTTCTGCATGTACCAGACCAGGAGACAGGGAGAAAAAGAGACAGACAGCAAACAAGAAAAAAGAACAGTGTTTACTTACAGTGGTTACTTAAGTAAGAGATGATAAACATCCTTTTTTTTGAAAAATATTAGAAATGAGTTTTAAAGTTAATGAAATGTTCAGATCAGAAATTATTAAGAACATATTTGAAAAAGAGATAGCTGTCTTACTATTATCTGATGCAAAAAGACTGACTTTCTGCAACTATCATTAATGACAAGATAAATTAATACACAAAAGGTCAATCAGATAAATACCTCCATTACCTTTCTAATATCAAAGCCCTAGAACATTTCCATACTACTTTTTTATATCAATATATTTCTTTTAGCAGCACTTTTTGGTGATGGTCAAGACAATATGAAAGGTTGAGTTGTGATTTGGGTTTCCATTAATTTTTGTGTGCTAGAAATACAAAAAACATACCTTTCTTTTGGAAAATCTAATTTTACTGAATGCAAATTTAATGTTTTAAAATAAATCGAATGATGTGCTATTATTTGCACGCCAGTGACAATATTAAATTTGGCATTTCAGTTAGTATATTATTCAGTTACATCTTTTATTTAGGACCTTTTTTTCCTACGACATTAAATGGCCATCCTTTTTCACAGACTTTCAATTAAAGCACACGAAGCTAAATTTTAGTATGATTTCTGAATGGCATGTAATCAGTGTAACTTGTAATTGTCTTGACTTAGTATGTAAGGGTCACATCAAATACGTTATAACCTCCAGATACTTAAAAGTTAACAGCCTCATAAATATGTCGCAGTGACAAAGCACCTATAAAGTTGATATAAATTTAATATGAATGGTCACCATTCTCAAATTTTGTTCTAGTATGGGTAAAATTTTTATTATTATCATAATTTTAGATAACCTTTGTGCAGTAGCTAGTTTATATTATAATATATATTATGATATATTATAAACAAATGTATCTAAACAGAAGTACACAATAGAAGCAATTTTAAAATGTTCTTTAAACAGAATGGAGGTTCCTTAAAAAACTACAAATAGAACTACCATATGATCCAGCAATCCCACTCCTGGGCATATACCCTGAGAAAACCATAATTCAAAAAGAGTCATGTACCACAATGTTCATTGCAGCTCTATTTACAATAGCCAGGACATGGAAGCAGCCTAAGTGTCCATCGACAGATTAATGGATAAGGAAGATGTGGCACATATATACAATGGAGTATTACTCAGCCATAAAAAGAAATGAAATTGAGTTATTTGTAGTGAGGTGGATGGACCTAAAGACTGTCATACAGAGAGTGAAGTAAGTCAGAAAGAGAAAAACAAATACCGTATGCTAACACATACATATGGAATCTAGGAAAAAAAAAAGGTTCTGAAAAACCTAGGGGCAGGACAGGAATAAAGACGCAGATGTAGAGAATGGACTTGAGGACACGGGGAGGGGGAAGGGTAAACTGGGACGAAGTGAGAGAGTGGCATGGACATATATACACTACCAAATGTAAAATAGGTAGCTAGTGGGAAGCAGCCGCGTAGCACAGGGAGATCAGCTCGGTGCTTTGTGACCACCTAGAGGGGTGGGATAGGGAGGGTGGGAAGGAGATGCAAGAGGGAGGAGATATGGGGATATATGTATACGTATAGATGATTCACTTTGTTATAAAGCAGAAACTAACACACCATTGTAAAGCAATTATACTCCAATAAATATGTTAAATAAATAAATAAATAAAATGTTCTTTGAAAAATAATCAAATATTTTGATATCTATGGACATGTACTACCTCAAATAGAGCTAACCATTTTTGGGGGGGAAATTTTATCCTAGAATCCTGTTACCTTTAAAGATAATCAAATCTTTGGGAAGAAATACCTGAAGGGTTTTGTTATTGAGTCTTAAAAGATGTTTACAGAATTGTAAACAATAGAGAGTACTAAATTTTTGTTCACATCTGTAAAGTTTTGTTTAAAGTCACAATTAACGTTAGGTGGCTACAGTTAGCTGGAAACCACAGGACTTCAATTCTCTTTTTTTAAATTTCTATCCGTTAAAATGAAACAGAATTGGTAGGAGGGAGAGTTTGCCAGTAGTTTCAAATATGTGATTTACCTGAGGTTCTCGACTAATGATCAACTTTATGGAACTGAGTCAATTAATAAATTTAAATTAAAAATATAGAAATTTATAAAGATTACATTTAATCTGCTTTTAATCTAGACTGGGGCATTTACAATGAAAATGATTTTGCTGATATCCAACTGAAATATGTTTTAGCATATTGTGAAAGGATTTACTATTACATAATTAACATTAATGCCCCAAAGCTTAGTTCTATCTTTGATGAATAGAAGCCATTTCTTTTCACTCAGATGCTCATAAATTGGAGACCAAGAGTTGTGCCATGACACCTAAAATTAAACTTCTGTTTATTTTAAAATATATGTATTTTTAAGTTCTAGTTAATACCATCACAGACTCTTGGGGGTAAGGGAGTTATCAGAGCATGTCAGTAACCGGTTTACCACCCCTTATGAAGGATAACTTTACAACATCAATGGGGCAGAAGTTAAGGAAGCCGTAGGGAAGGTAAAGCTGGGGGCTGGGACAGTGCTAAAAGCCTTAGGGAGAGTGAAATATGTCCTCAGCCAAACACCAGTTCATCAACACAGGGAGATTTTTAAACAAAACTTTCCTACTTCAAAGTGGTTAATAACTGCCTTAAAGAACTATTCCAGCAGGTCCAATGAGGCTAAATATTTCCTTTACTTTCCAAGTACAAATATTTGCTGACTGGGTTGGACTTCATGTGCAGGAGGATAAAAGGAAGGAGAAATTCCCTGCATCTCGAGTGTTCCCCACAGGTAAAGCAGTTCATCGGGCAGAACTCACCTCATGAAAAGGTACTCACTTCCCGCGTGTGATGACTCTGTTTGAGAGAAATATTTCCTTACTTTGAGATAAAATTAAGCTTTCTGAATACTAATTCTGACTACTTTGTTGAATGTAAGTCATTTTATTTCCCTTTCCTCATAGAACTGTATTTCCATGTAATTTTATGTGCCACCTCTCTGTACCTCACTGTATTAATTAACAACTGGAAAACACTTAATAAGCAAAGACAAAAATTAATTACCATAGACTAAGAACTGTTTTTTTTTTTTTTAATATGGTCCAGATATTAGCCACAATGTAGTTTTTTAAGCTTCTGGTAAAAATACTTTTGAAGCTACAATAGAATTATTAAGGCAAAAGATCAAATGAACCAATAAAAAACTCATTTAAAAAAAACCCCACAGTACTCAGGCAAGAAAGGAGAGGAAGAGATTGATAATACGAGCAGGACAGCTGTCAAAAACAAAATAAGACTGTATATTTCAACCCAAGCCTATCAAAACTCATACAAAATATAAATGGAATAAATGCTCCAGATGAAAAAGGAATGTTGGACTAGACAAAAAAGCAAAAACAACAATATGCTGCTTACAAGAAGCAGAGCTAAACACACAAATTTAAAAACTCTGCAATGAAAGAATGCAGAAAAATAAGTCCTACGAACACTACCAAAGAGGAAGCTGGTATCGCTATATTAATATTAGACAAATAGAGCTTCTGGGTCACTTCATGATGATATATTGTTCAATTCACTATATAACTTCATTACATAAACAGCAAACGTTGATAGATTAAATTGTGAAAAGACAAATCCACAATGATGTGAAACCTTTCTTCATTTCCCATAACTGATAGATCAGATACTAAAATCAAATCACTAACGCTATAGAGAAGTTGGTAACAAATTACAAACTTTACCTAACCTAAGAGACATATATAAACAGTACCCGCAAGAAGTCCAAAAATGCATTCTTTTCTCATATATGGAACCATTATCAAAACTGAAAAGACCCAGGGCTATAAAACTCATCTCACCAAATCTTAAGAATTAAAATTATACAGAATACGTTATCTGCATTGAAGTTAAAAGTCAACATAAAGGCACCTACTAAACACGTATGTTAATTTTTTTAAAGCATGTACTACAAATTAACATGAATGAAACTTGTAATGGAAATTGAAAAGTACTGTAACTGACTATAAACAAATATATGAACACGGACTCTACGTATACATCACACCACAGTCACTTTCCTCCAGTAGGGAATGTTCTCGGCTAAGTGCAGGGAGAGATGGGGAAGCCGGTCCCCCCACCATCCTACCTGTTAATGAGAGACCATGGAGAACTGTCTCCCAACAATACCCGCTTCTCGTTTCTCTACCATCTTAGTTTTTGGCAAATTTCCCCACAAGCACCCTAGGCTACTGATCACTCTAATGTGCCCATAGGGCTTGGGACCAACTCTGTTCCCTTTGTTTCATACAACATTTAATTCAGGCAACGGCCAACAGGGCCGCAAGCTGCAGGATGAGAACACATTGCAGTCCTGGCCTTAGCTGTGTTCTTAAGTCCCAGGAGACAATGCAGAGACACCCAGGTGGATGCGGCGCACACAGTGGGTCTGCGTCACAGCTGAGAAAGCCCAGACACAGGGACCCTCAGTCTTCAGTGGGCTGGAGGCACACCTACACAAGCTCTGCTTCTTAATGGAAGAAGTTATTAGTTTTATCATCCTGGACAGCAAAAGTCTCCCCAATGCCCAAGGAGAAGGCACTGGCTCCATCTTGCAAGTCTGCTCACCATCCAGACATCCTTAAGAAGATATTTCAGAACAAAAGCAATCAATGCCTGTACCAAGAAGATGTGCAGACATGTGAGACCCTATGGAGATGTACCTCCCAGCATTAGCAAGGCGGCTAGGTCTAGAGTCATACAAGAAAATCAGCTGCATCTTCCACACCAGATACCAACTGCTCAAATGTATTTCCATAAAAATAATGACCGGTGTGCACCTACAAACAAATATACGCAGAAAAAAAGGTATTTTAAAGTCATTACTGGAGAGATACCCTGTATTTCTGGATAGAAAGATTAAATATAAACATTTTTTAAACTTTATCTACAGATTTAATGAAACTCAGTGACAGGTTTCAATGAAACCTAAAAATATGATTTCAAAAATTTTACAGATTAGAAAAGGTCCAGTAATAATCAAGATACTTCTATTAAACAGAGAAAATAAGAGGAAATAGTCCTAATAGATATTAAACTTTACTATAAACATATAATAATTAAGACAGTTTGGATTTCACAGGGATATACAAATACATCAGTGGTACAGAATATCAATCCTACAAATCAGCACACACAATAAAACATGAATATAAGATAGAAGTATCTTTACAAATAATAATAATATGCTAGATGGATTAGATACATAAAATTAACCTTCATACTGGATGTGATGAAAATTCAGCCCTCACACAAATAGGCCTGCACAGTGTAAACATAAAATTTATTAGGGAAACACTCATACACAGAGATGCAGCACAGAGCTCTCATTGCCCCAGCTTGTATTATCCACAGAGACATATGGTTAGGTGAGGAGCCCCTGATTGGGGTCCATGGAAAGAGGTCATCTCCTCACAAATGGGTAGGGCCCCCCAAAAGGAGCTAGGCCCACATGACACTGCACGGTTTTAGGGGCAAGGGAGGAGCGGGTCTAGGTGCCTCTGTGGTTGTAGGAGCTTTCTTTTGACAAAGGCTGTGCGAAAAATCAGAAGGCTGCAGAATGCAGTCTGCAGAAGGGAATAACAGAACTAAACTCAAGTTGTCATTGGTAAATATCGTGTGTAACAAGTATCACCCCAACCCCGAGCAGCCTAAAATCAAAACATTTATCACTCTGCAGTTTCTGTAGGTCGGGAACCAGGGTGTGCATTAGTTAAGGTCTCTGCTTCAGGGCAGTCACCTCGAGGTTCAGCTGGGGAAAGGCCAGCTTCCGGGCTTACTGATTCATCTGGCCGCTGGCAGGACTCGGGTGCTCACGGGTTTCTGGAACTCAGTCCTCGCTAGGTCATGGCCAGAGACTTCCCTAAGGGTCTTGGTACCTGAGGACGTCCACAGTATGGCTCCCGACATGGCATCTTCCTCTCTAGGGTGAGGAAGGACGAGTCGGACCGTGAAGTAGTCAAGGGGAAAGGGAGTGGGGAGTGATGGTTTTGCCCAGATCCTGTTTCTCAGTGGTGAAGGTTCATCCACAGGGGACTAACTTGCTCCTTAGTCCAGGAGAATCAACTGGCCCATCAGGAACCTCTCAGGCACCAAGTTGAGTGTTCCACCCAAATCTGAAGGTTGGGGGCAACCCACACAAAAGGCATGCCAAACAGGGAGAGGGAAAGAGCAGAGGAAATTCTGAAGAAGCACATAAACTCTGGGCCCTAACATAAATGCTTTCATGTAGTATCTTACTGAATGTTGTATAATCCCCACCCTTATGTTTTCAGAGGTTAGTACTAAGTGGAGAAGAAATTACATACTTCTGTCCACAACTCAGAAGACAAAAAGTCAGAGAAGTATATCTTGATTTCATTTGGTTTACCTTGGCACTCCACGCTCTGACAAAGATAGAAGTTCATTGCCCACAAAATTACAAAGAAATATGGGATTGGTCTTAAGAACAGATCATAATGGCCTCTTAAATTACATCACGTTGATGTAAATAAACATTATGCACAACAGCTGCTTTATAAAATTAAATAAGTCAACTGCTCCGATGAGTAGAATAAGAAGAGCCCAGAAACAACAACAAAAGTCAGCACTGAGGACACGACGCTTCAGCCACACATTCCGTTTTTAAAATGTAAGCATCACTAATGGCATCAAACAATGTGTTAATATTCCCATCCTGTGTGACTGTGACCTAAACTCATACCGCTTCAAGTGAAGTGCAAAATACAGAAAGGAAAGTAAGAAATGGGCACTGAAAAATCAGATCAAACGTGAAGGCCCTTGATTCTACTGGGGTAACGTAACCCTCTCTTGCTGCTGAACAAGAGAAGCATTAAGGCTTCATCTCTCAAGTGCACGTGGGCATCACTGTGACCAGATGTGAGAGTCCATGGCTGTTGGAAGAAAGAGGTAAAAATGGTGAAAGCCAGGAGGGTGCTGAATTCTCTCTCGTTTCCCATTTCAATGTCTCCATTCTCAACACACTGGTCGTCTCATCGTCACTCTGAAGAGTTTCTCAATGAACAACAGAGATTTGATGCTAAAGTAAATTAAAGCTTAGACTGGATGTGGATTTTGCAAAATTCCAATACACAGATTCACATTCCAAATAACTGTGTTTCTTCAGGTCGTGCATACAACTGTTGTATAGTTAATATTTGTTGTGGCATAATTTCAAAGAGGTATACAGATGGAGTCATTTAAACCTCAGTCAGAAGCATGTAAAGATTAGGAAAATTATCAAGATACCAGAGGGAACAAGAATTATAAAGCATATTTTAAATCAGGAGATTTTTCTTGCACCATAAGTGCAATTCCAATAAGCACCATATGGTTTAACCGATAGGATCAGATGAATGAGAAGATTCATATCATTAGTCTTTCTAATGTTTAGGGTTATAACTAAAAGAAACTACCATCTGTTATTAAAAGGAAGGATTGCGCTTGGATAATTACGGGCTCTTGATATCATAACGATTATTTCTATTTCAATTTCTTCATTTCTCGATTTTCTATTTTTCTTTGCTCAAGTTAATCAGTGGAATTGTTTTTTCAAGTGAAAATAGGTTTCTATTGAGATATAACTGACATATAACATTGTCCGGGTTTAAGGGGTACAATGTGTTGATTTGATACATTTGTATATTGCAAGGATTACCCCTGTAGCATTACCTAACACCAATATCATGTCACATGATTATCATTACACTGTTTTGTGGTGGGAAATTTTACAATCTAGTGTCTTAGTAACTTTGAAGTTTATAATACAGTATCATTGACTATAATCATTATGTTGTACATTAGATTGTCAAAACGTATTCATCTTCTAGTTGAGAGTCTGCTCTCCTTAGCAACATCTCCCCAATTCTCCCACCCCCCAGCCCCTGGTAACCACCATTCTACTCTGTTACTGAGTCTGGCTTTTTTAGATTCCACGTATAAGTGATATCATACAGTATTTGTCTTTCTCATTTTGACTTGTCTCATTTAGCGTAATGCTCTCAAGTTCCATCCATGTTGTTGCAAATGACAGGATTTCCTTCCTTCTCATGACTGAATAATAGTCCATTGTTTTTGTGTGTGTGTGTGTGTGTGTGTGTGTATCACATCTTCTTTATCCATTCATCCATTGAGGCACACTTAGGTTGTTTCCATAGCTTGCTTAGTATGAAAAACGCTTCAATGAGCATGGGAGGGCAGACATCTTTTCGATATCCTGTCTTTATTTCCTTTGACTATATTCCCAGAAGTGAGATGACTGGATCATATGGTAATTCTATTTTAATTTTTTAAGGAAATTCCATACTGCTTTCTGTAGTTGCTGAACCTATTTACATTCCCACCAACGGTGCACAAGGGTGCCCTTTTCTCCACACCCTCACCAACACTTGCTCTCTCCTAGCAGAAAACATAGGGAACAAGCTCCCTGGCATAAGCCTTGGCAATGACTTTTGGATATAACACCAAAAGCACAAGCAACCAAAGCAAAAATAAACAAATGGGCCTACAACAAAGTAAAAAAAAGCTCCCCGGAGCAAAAGAAAAATCAACAAAAAGTCGACCTACAGAATGGGAGAAAATATTTGTAGACCACAAATCAGATAAGGATTTAATATCCAAAATATATAAAGAGCTCATACAACTCAATAATAAAACCCAAACAATCAAACTGAAAAAATGGGAAGAGGACCTGAATAGGCATTTTTCCAAAGAAGACATCCAAATGGCCAAAAGGTACATGAAAAGATGCTCAACATCACTAATCATCAGGGAATTGCAAATCAAAACCACAATGAGATGTCACCTCACATTTGTTTGAATGGCTGTCAGCAAGGAAAATATTATTTTTAATGTGAACATATTTTTTAAAGGAATTGCTTAATCCAATATAGGAATTTTAAAATCTATTTTGGAAACTTTTCTGACCGTTATTAATATCTACAGGTTTCCTGGCTAAAATACCTCTTTCGATTTAATATTAAGAGAATTTGTAGGAGAGTGTCTGCCACTGAATTTTCACCTATGTATGTGAAAATACAGATTTCATCAGAGTGGAGTTTGTCTAAACAATAATAGAACCATTTTACAAATTTGCATTAAATATGTTAACACACAAAACTGCCATTTTTGTTAAGTGCATAAATCTTTGTGACTATAAAATAAGGAACTGCATTTATAGTCTAAAATTCTGAATAGACTCCGAAATTCTATTTATAAAACTTCCAAAAGTATCAAATGGCCCCTAACCAAAACCAAACTGTTACAAGATAATGGGATTTTCAAATATAATGTGCATAAGATGTCAGGTGTTCTAAGAACCACGAGTACATTAAAGGGCTCTAGTTGAACAATCCACATTCTAAGAATTAATACTCTCAGCTCAAATGAACTAATTCAATAAAATGGAAGAAAAGGGAACAAAACAAATCCCCTTGATTCAACCTCAATTCACTTTATGATATTGCTGTTATTTACTAATAGTATTAGTAAAAATGATCGATGGCAGACTTTTATTTACATTTTCTATGTGGGCTCAGTTCTGTTAAGTACTTTAGGAGTTTATCTCAATTCATCTCTGCAATGTCTCTACGAGGCAGGTCACCTTATTTTCTCCACTTTATAAACAAGAAATCGGAGGCTTATTTTTTTCAACCTTATACAGCCAGCAAGTGGTGAAGGCTGGGTTTAAATCAATGCAACCAGATGTTAGAGCCCCTCATTTAATCCCTACCCTACAATGACCCCAGGCAGCGCATGCTGTGCATACGTGTGTGTAAAACACAGAGAGGCACTGCTCTTTTCACTTTTTTTTTGCAGAGTTGCTAATGAAGCAATTAAGCAGACCTTGGTAAAGTATACTAATTATAAAACTACAAACCTCACTTCTAGGTCCCTCTCTGCTTCTGGATAAAGACAAATATTCTCAACACCTTTTTTCTCTTATTTGAACATAAAGTGTGTCATCAATGTTCCGAGAAGTAAAAAATATATATTCGAATTCGGATAATCTGAGGAGAATTTAACAAAAGGAGTCTTTACCAACTCTTGGCAGGGTGTAGGGAACCACAGGGAATAGGGCAGTATCCTAAGGTCATATAAGAGGGGAGCAGTCACCTCCCCCAGTCCTGAAGAGGGGAGTGCAGGGGACATTCACCTGAGCTTGGGTGGGGTTGCCTGATATAATCTGTGTCTTCATGTCAAGGGCTAAAATCACCCAGGACACCCTGCAGGGGAATCAATACCACAACCTCACTCTCACCCTTTCCTCTGATCTTCCAGGCAGTCATTGCCTTTGGATAAGGGATCCAGTTCCTGGGGTCCACACTGGCCCAACTTTCGTGGCACACAGCAGGGGGCAGCTGGGGGAGTAGGGATGGGAGGTAAGTCAGGTGGGGCAAAAAGAAGCTATCCAGTGCAGAGGGCTTGTAATAGCTGAGACGAAGGGCACTTTCTCTTCCACAACTTAAATTAGAAAATGTAAACCTATTTCAGTACCATAACAAACATATACAATATACAGGTACGTCCAGAATTACCTTATAATCGCAAACAAGTAGACTTGAATTTCTCATTAAGAGAGTATGAGCCCACATTCATAGGTTTTATCTTTCATTTTAAGTATTACTGTGAACAAGATAACAGTAATTAAAATCTATTTAAGTGGAACCTTAAAGCTATTACAGCACCACGGTAAGAGTTTTGAAGAGGAAAAAGCCAACATTTTGTATTAAAGAAGAATAAATCCAGGCTCCCTTTATAATTCTAATCAAGTAGAATTAAATTTACTATTAACACAGTAAGAGCCTGTGCTTTTTTAAATTTTAAATATTATCATGTATATAAATATAGTAATTAAAAACACTGTGAGAGTCCACATTAATTTAATTAGTGTTTATTTAAAATATAATCAGAGCTTGTTAGTAGTAGTAGATAACTTCTACTGAGTGGATAGAACAGACACGGCTGTAAGTGCTTTATTCTCGTTCAGTCCTCACAGTAACCCCGTGAAACGTTACTTATAGTGACCAATGGTGCCTCTGAACAAACACACAAGACAACCAGAAGAGAACTCCATTGGTGGTGAGGTGCACTTACAGGGGCCTTGAAACTGTCACCTGAGATCCAAATCCCCCAAAGCAGCGATTAAGGAGGGGGTACACCAATCAAGAAGACACACCGGCTGCCCTCGTGCAGTGACTTCCTCGGGGAGGTACCAAGCACTTCAGATACAAATTAAAAGTAAATGTCAGGTATACTCAAAACCCTGACACCTGTCATAAGCATGAAATGCCTCACTGTCAAAGAGTAACAGAAACAAATACAAATGCCTTCTTACTTGTATGCTTTTAAAATCCTATTTCAAGTAAAATGTACTTAGCTTTTAAAACTCAGCTGGAGGTTAGACAGGCTGGGACCTGGGACCCTTTGCTGCAGGGCTTGCACCTGGACACACCTCTCCTCGAGCAATAAGATATAAGGAAACTGTAAGGGACTAAAAATAACTGTGTGCATGCACAGTCAGGGCAAATTCTGGACAAAAGATACAAAAGACCAAAAAAACTCAACTGCCACTTCTGAAGAGCTGGGAGAAAAAAAAGGGGGTCGGGAGCAAAAGCAGGGTACTGTGCATGCCCCCTGCACACACTACCACCTACAGGGTGGGCAAAACTCCTAAGCCACTTCTCCCGCCCAACCCCTGGACGCACCCCTACCCACACACCATATAAGGAACAAGCTCACCGCCGCCCCCGCCCCAGGGAGCGAGCCAGCAAGGGAAACTGTTGTTTGTTCTTGCTTCCCCCTGCTGCAGCAGTGACCCCAGTAAAGCCTTGCCTGAATTTCTTGTCTGGCTTCTGATCAATTTCTACTGATTAAGGAGGCCAAGAATCTTGGTCACTATGGCTTCATGGTAGTCTTTCTAGGGTCCCTGTGCACGTGTCTGCATGCTGCCCCCATCAAATGTGTATTCTTGGTGAAGGACAGGTTGATATCCTTGATCTGAACTGAGGCCATCGATTCCCACACTGTGTGTACTGGGGCAGTGCCTGGCACTCTCCTTCTAGGACAGCAAGAATGCTACAAGTAGCAATGACTAGCATGAAGCCAAGCACTTCCTAAATATTTGTGCCAGGGACCCAGTGACAGGGCAGATCATCTTCCTAGAGCTTGGGCTGGGAAACTATAAGGTCCTGGATCAAATCGGCCTACTGACTGTTTTCATAAATACAGCTGTATTGAGACACAGCCTCACACATTTATTTACTTATTTTCTTTGACTTTTTTCATCCTGCAACAAAGTTGAGTAGTTGCAACACAGACTGTAGGGCCCACGAAGCCAAACATATTTCCTTAATGACTTTTTACAGAAAAGTTTGCTGACCACTGTTTTAGAGTAAAACAAAGAGCGAAAGATTCCTTTATTTCACTCTCTTCTTACACTGGTGAACCTGTTATAGACTTTTGTGACCACAAAAATAAAAAAAAAATAAATAAAAAACTGCAACCCATTTGCCTGGACAGTCCTGGAACCAAACCCTTAGGCTTTGTGCCAACTCATCTATAATCATTTAGTTGATAATAATCTTCAAAAAATCAAAACTTAATTGTATTTCAATGTCATTACATGTAATTCACATTCAAAAAGGTTAAGTCACACAAGTTATTTATTTTTTCAGACATTATGACTGACGAATTGTATGCCAATATTTTATTTTTATTCTAAAATATCTGGTCCATGGGAATAATGAAAAGAAAAGAAATATGCTTTGAGAAATCTTTTAAAATCAATACATATTTTGCATTTGACTCTCGAAATTTAATGACAGCAACAACAAATACTTGACTGGTTTTGATATTTAAAACATAGTGCAGCAGGATTAATGAGCAAATTAAAGTCTTAACTAGTGGGAATACTGACTTAGTGTTGAAATAATTCTTATACACTGCTCATTTTTCATTACAGGTTCAGATGTATATTTACAATTTTTACAGACTCCATCCATATGCCTGTGATTGTAATAAACATAAAACTAAACACCCACTCACACATTTGCAAATAAATTTACAGTGACTGAAAATTAAATAAATGTAATAATATAGCAGTTAACCAACTACTAGACATTTTATAATTACACATAGTTATATATTATATCAGTATGCATTATAAACTTGACTGATATATATAATTTACAGATTGATTGATTGATATCAGTTAGTAGAAATGCAGAATTGGCTTAGAAAATTCCAGCATTTTACTAAGTCAAGATATACTTCAAAGAAAAGAGTGCAGTAAAGAGCAGAGAAGCAATATGTGAACTGATAATTTTACTTCATGAATCATAGTCATCAGACTGAAACTGTACTCATGTAACAGAGCTTACTGCATCTTATGTAGTTTTGATACTACAGCAAATCTCTTGACAAAATGGTATTTTTAAAAATGTTAGTTGCAATGTGGAATCTAAAACCATATAAACAAACTTTCTATACTCTCTTCCATTAGAATCCATTGGTCATTTTTGCTTGTGAAAGGCTCTTTCACTATGTATGGTTTTCTAAAATAATACATTGGTCATTTGGAAAATATTGGTTTGGTATGTTATTCATATCTTCCAAATAGTGACAGATTTCATTACACAGTATCATAACATCACATTTCTAAATATCACCACTCCTATCAGAAAAGTGTTAGGCACAGGTAAGCTGTCAAACTCACAGTGGCAGATACAGATTTTCTAAAATCTGATTTTCTTTGAAAGCTCAAATTCTATCATTGGCAACAAGTACTGTCAAGTGTTTACCTTGACATGATAGGCTCACTTCATTCATTTTCAAGAAAATGTCTGCCACCCACCCACATCAGAAAAATTACAGTTTGTTATTCTCTCAGGTTAAATTGTGTTCTATGAAAACAGCAACTGGTTTTGCTCACAAAGCAATCACACAAGAGCTTTTCTTGAGACAAGCGTTGTGTTTCATTAAGAAAAAGTCCTGTACACATACTTCCTTTCAGCATACAAAATGTTAAAGAGACATGTACCTGAGGTCAAGATTTAATAAAATGTAACTTGAATCGCCAAATCATGGACATTCTTCAGCAAAACTGGCATTATTTTACCTTGAGTACGGGGTGGTCAAAAATGCAATGACTTATAAGTACAATAGATGCCCCTGCCTTGATTCCGGCTAAGGAGTTATCGCTTTTGCACTGTTGTACAAATATCGATGCAATGAACAAAGCAAATAACATCTTAGTGTTACCATGAAAATAATTTTGACCTCATGGATTTGTTTTGTGGCAGGATCTCCACTGTCCCACAGACCACACTTTGAGGACAACTGCCTAAGAGAATTTAAAGCTCTAAGTATATTCCATGAAGATCAGTAAATATTATGTGGCATGCATATATGTACTATTTGGCTGCTTTAAAAAATAAAATGCAGGCTTCCCTGGTGGCGCAGTGGTGAGAGTCCGCCTGCCGATGCAGGGGACGCGGGTTCGTGCCCCGGTCCGGGAAGATCCCACACGCCGCGGAGCGGCTGCGCTCGTGAGCCATGGCCGTTGAGCCTGCGCGCGCGGAGCCTGTGCTCCGCAGCGGGAGGGACCACAACAGTGAGAGGCCCGTGTACCGCAAAAAAAAATTAAAATAAAAAAATAAAATAAAATGCAGACACATTTGAAAGCATAACCTGATTACAAGGGAGGTATCTATATTTTTAAAGTAACAAATATAGAAATTTAAAATACTGTCATGTGGTGAACATTGGCATTCATTTTAAATGTTACAAATTGTTCATCTTACTGAAAAAATCCAGAACTAAGGGAATCTGTTGCTTGCAACAATGCTTGAAACCTTGCTTCTCAAAATGGGTTCCACACACCAAAAGCATTGGCATCATTTAGGTAAGAAATTAGGAGTTTCAGGCTCTTACTTCAGGACTGCTGGTCAGACTAGGCATTTTACCCAGATGCCCAGGTGATTCACATGGACTTTTGAGTTTGAGAAGCCCTGTGGTAAGCCACTTTGTGACAGAGAGAAAGAAAGTTTTTTAAATGTCCTCCGATTCATTCATTCCTCCATCCATTTGCTAAACCATCTATTCTGTGACTATTCTATGACCCCATTGTGCAAAGTACACTCTGACTGACATTACATATATCACAATGAACAAAATTTAGCCTCTTTTTTTAAGTGGAGATGACAAGAAAACAGGTATTTTCAAAAAGCATCAATAGTATAGAAGAGTTTTGTTTTGTTTCCTTTTCTATATAGGAAAACAGAGAATCTCTCACAAAAAACCTTTGTATCAAAAGAGACACAACTTTGTTTATTGTTCATGCTGATAATAACCCCAGCCCCATTCTTTCCAGGGTAGGCCATTTAATAAACATATTCGTAACAGGCTTCTCTCCACATAGTACTCAGAAGACTTGGGCAGTGTATTACTGGAATCACAACTCAGTTTTACAGAATTTAAGACTTAAGGCTTTTATTCGCAAGCTTTTGTGAAAATCACGATTCTTTTCTTTACAGCTTTGGCTCAGAAATATTCTCAAGTTGTAAAGGAAAACCAGGGACCGAGGAGGAAATGACAGAGTCAGACAATAAATACTAACTACACGAACATCTCTTATTGTGACAATAGCTGCCATTTGACAGAAGCAACCTATTTAATGGAGAAAACTGGTGATCTGCTGTGTAGTTGCTGAGATTTCCCAGGAGCGTGATGTGACAGCACACTGAGTCACTCTTCCAAACCACAGGGAATCTGGAAAACTTGCCATTTACGACCCAAAGTACTTAACACCGAAGGCTAAACAATATCATGAACTCACACCTGCTGGGGAACTAACCAACCACCTATGTCTCAACACTGTTTCAGAGGATTTATTTTTTATATAGAATGAATTGCCTAGGTGAGCGATTAGAACTAACAATGAAAAACAACTCCCTTTCCCTCTCTCTCTCTCCCCCTGGCCTTTCTCTGTCTACTTTCTTATGTAAACCCAACCAAATAGCTTCTAAGTGCACAGCCCTTCCCCAAAGAAAGCAGTCAAAGGCACTTTCTTTTACTTTCTTGGCAGGGAGCTCTCTGGTGAGACACTTACTATCTCTGGCCACCTCGGGCTGCCCCTGAGCCCAGGAAACAGCCCCACACAGGACACAGGGGAGGTCTGAGCTCTGGAGTCTTTGGACAGACATACCTTCCCATTAATTGAGTTCTATAGTGACTAAAAACAAATTGATCCAATCATACCTTATTTCAAGAAGATTCAGGTATGAACAGAAGGAACCTGTAAAATCCAGGGTAGCAACAGAAGCAGAGAGAGTAGCAGATAAAGCAAACCCAGAGAGCAAAACCGAAACAGAATTCTTAAATCGCTAGGGTAGGAAACAGGGGTCCCCTCTGCTTATCAGCTGCTCCCTAACAGAGTGGAGCTTTAAAGAAAACTGAACCCCTGCTTGTCAGCTGCTACTGGGTTAGCAGAGCTGCTGCTACCAATGAAATGTTGGATCTGGGAAAATGAGGAGCATGTTTCTAAGTTCAAGAGGTCTGACTCCGCAGCTGATGAAGAGTTTCCTATATTTCCTCTTTCGTGCGTTTGTTAACAAACTCCTACAATCTGCATTTCCGTGTTCCTTGCATCCTAAGAGCCCCAAGCTAAAATAAAATAATCAGGAAGAGCCAATTAAGTCTGCGCTGTGCGAAACTGGAGAGAAACCACATTTCCCAAATGCAGCTGTCCCAGCCCTCGTTGCTTCCCTTCATTCTGCAGTAAACACGGTAATACAAGAAGAGGAGGGGAAAGGCCTGACAGTTATTTCCTTTGATTACAAAAGCACAATCACTTGCAGGAGGGATTCTCCTTTAAGTTGAGCCTGTGCATACAGAATTCTACTAGGCAACAATTTAACACAACTCTGTCAAGCCTTTTCTGCAGGTGACCATCTGTCCTGGGCCCCGCAAACGGTAATTCCCAAATTTACTGAACCCTTAGAGCCTCCTCGTACGCTTATGGATAAAGAGATGCAGACTCCCATCTTTTGAGTTTAGATACCCAAAGAGATTTTGGTTTTCTGGTCTGAGATGGGTCCAGGAATCTTCATTTTAATAAGTCTCCAAAAATATGATGTCATAACTGATCAAGGAGACATTGTATTAAAACATCATACGAAGTTATGTCAGGTTCATCTTTTTTTTTTTTTTTTACATCTTTATTAGAGTATGATTGCTTTACAGTGGTGTGTTAGTTTCTGCTGTACAACAAAGTGAATCAGCTACACATATACATATGTTCCCATATCTCTTCCCTCTTGCATCTCCCTCCCTCCCACCCTCCCTATCCCACCCCCTAGGTGGTCACAAAGCACCAAGCTGATCTCCCTGTGCTATGCGGCTGCTTCCCACTAGCTATCCACCTTACGTTTGGTAGTGTATATATGTCCATGCCTCTCTCTCGCTTTGTCACAGCTCACCCTTCCCCCTCCCCATATCCTCAAGTCCATTCTCTAGTAGGTCTGTGTCTTTATTCCTGTCTTACCCCTAGGGTCTTCATGACATTTTTTTTCTTAAATTCCATATATATGTGTTAGCATATGGTATTTGTCTTTCTCTTTCTAAGTTACTTCACTCTGTATGACAGACTCTAGGTCTATCCACCTCATTACAAACAGCTCAATTTCGTTTCTTTTTAGGGCTGAGTAATTAGGGATTCATGTTAGTTAGGATTCTCCCACACTAAGAGACCAGTTCAGTTAATCAGAGGAGTTAACTGACCCAATGTCGGGTATCATTGTTAAGAAGGAGGGGCTTTGCTCTGGGTCACTCAGGTTAAGGGTATTTTTTCTTTTTTTTGGTTACTGAACTAGTGAAGAAGTCATGATGCCTAGTTACACATTGCCAGGTATGTTCCATTTCTGAGGGAATATCAAGAGTCTATGTAATGCAAGCCCAGATGTGGACCATATGACAGAGAAGTCTCCTCCCGCATCCCTGCCTACCTAGCCATTAGGGCAAACCTACCTTCTCTGTTTCCTTTTCCTGTGAATGTGAAGGCAACAGTTCTTCTTCACATTATTTATATGTAAGATGTCGTTTAGGCTATTTGGTAGGACAGGACAATACAGATAGGGCTGCCAGAAGCTGTTATTGATTTTACTTTATTACAACTGATTTAGATTATACAATGGCATTCTCTACTGGATCAATTCTAACTCACTTGTGTTACTCACCAGGGTCTATGATTATACATCTAGATCATAACATCCTTAACTACCCTATTTCCCTTCTTCTTTTATAACTATAAAGCATAGATTTTGAAGGGATGAGTTACCAAGATATAGGATTCGTTTATTTTTTCCCCCCTAACCTATATCCATTTAACAAGAAGTTAGTGGATTACTTAGAGAAATGGTCTTAAAATAATTTCCTGGAAAAACACCTCTACCTATTTTCCAAGATACAAGCAGCTAAAGAACACAGTTTTGGTTATGCAATACCTTTTGGCTCTCTGCTCACTTATATCGGGATGCTTTACTCAATGCAGTATAATAACATAGTAATAACAAAAACAATACAATAACAGGAAGGCATCAACATGCCCTGACATCGAGGATATCAACCAAGAAGAAACAGAACTATATAAAAGGAATAGTAGGAATAGTAGACGGTATGTGTGTGTGTGTGTGTGTGTGTGTGTGTGTGTGCGCGTGTGAATGTTCATGTGGTTGTTTTGACCCAAATGCCTCTTTCCTTTTTAGCCCTGAAGTACAGCTTCCGTACAGCTTTGAAGTATAAAGGTAGTTTTTCAAAGTAACTACCGGGTTTATTTTTTAATATCAGGTTAAAGGAGAAGTAGGTCAGAGGAAAGCTAGTACACAGCATGGGACTTGTGTATTTAGTGTCTAGGGTACTATCAATAAAATGAGGTTTAATCAATCCCCCACCCCCAAAAAAATAGATGGCTTAAAATTGGGAGATTAGGGCTTCCCTGGTGGCGCAGTGGTTGAGAGTCCGCCTGCCGATGCAGGGGACACGGGTTCGTGCCCCAGTCCGGGAAGATCCCACATGCCACGGAGCAGCTAGGCCCGTGAGCCATGGCCGCTGAGCCTGCATGTCCGGAGCCTGTGCTCCACAACGGAAGAGGCCAAAACAGTGAGAGGCTCGCATACCACAAAAAAATAAATTAATTAAGTAAAAATAGGGAGATTAAAAGACTTTTTTCTTTTTCCAATGCACAGTTGTGCCACCTACATCTAAAGATGTTGAAAGAGATGAAACTGACACCCAAGAGTTTTCTATCTCATGGAAGGGAGGAATCTACTCCAAAGAAACTGGGCAAAACTATAAACAAACAAAAGTACAATGAAAACTTAAAAAATTTTTTTTTCAAGGAAGGGCTAGAGACATCAATATTCAGACTGGATATTGATATGTTCTGACGTCTTAAGTTAGGTCTACTGCTTCCTTCAAGAAGTTAGAGTCTGTAGAGATGAGCTATGAATATTTATCGTTAGTTTAGTAGACATGTTATTACATGGTTGAAAAGTATTCTAATACTGTTTAGTTGATTTCTTTTTCCCATAGAATTATTTCCATACAATTTAAGATGCAATTTAATAGGTTTTTTTCTTTTTCAGAGGAATATTTCAATTTCTAATAATGATGCTTCCGTATCTTTGTTTTTCCATACCACATGAAACTTACAAATTGACTTTTTGCATAAGGCTTAAATTACACTTTCTACCATTGGAGAAACCATCTGTGACAGAGAAGAATAAAATGTGTCTTTAATATGTACGTTCATTATAATCTCTCTATCAACTTAACTCTCCATTATTCTAGTGCATAAAAACATCCTATCCTGCCGTCAGCAGGGTAACTCTATCATTAACATCCAGTTCTAGATGATTACATGTAAAACCATAAGGCATGAAGCTTCCAGTCATTGAAGTATCTCTCTCCTTGGCTTTCTTCATTATACAGGGTATAACTAATATTCAGTAGAGATTAAGATGACTAATTTATTTAACACTTGCAAATTAGTTTTGGAGACCGTGCAAAATAGAGTAAAACAAATGTTTAGGCTACAAAATACTTAAAGGGCTTTTAGCATTTGTAGGTTCTAAAATGATTCAATATGCAGATTCAGCATCACTTGCTAAATGTATGAGGAAGTATCAACAACCTATAAATTATGAATCCACGTGAAACAGAGGTTACTTTTGATTTGTTTCATAGACCAAGGGCATGTGGTTTCAATAACAGGAAACCTAATTTATGCCCCCACATTATGCACACTTCCATATGGGTATCAGGAATGCATAAAAGCTTAAACTGCTGTGACGTTAGTACTATCTGATGTGTAAGTTACTATAATAGGTAAACTCAAGGCAGGCATTTATGAATTTCAGTTTCCCGAGAATTCACTACCGGAAGTAAAAAGGGACTCTGGACTTCCCTTTAGTACTTTTAATTTGGATGCATATCTACTGGGAGGCAAATGTATCCAGTAATATTTTCTTAGTACCCTCAAGACATCTTTTTATTACTCCTATCCCTTAGACTCTATGGTTTTTAATAAAGTGAAGTGATAACAGCCACCCAGTGTAACACAATACACCTTAGTTAGGGGCTGGCCCTTTTGTGGCATACCAGGTCATTTCATATCATTAGCTTTCGAAGAAAACTACTTTTTAGTTGAGAAGTAGGTCAGAGGAAAGCTAATAAAAGAGGAGGAATAAGAAGAGATAAAAATATGAAAAGATCTGTGAATATACTAAAGACCACCGGATTGCACCCTGTGAGTGGGTGAATTGTATGGTGTGTGAACTGTATCTCAATAAAGCCATTAAATAAGACATAAAAGGGTTGGGCGAGTATGCAGCAGTCAGGAAGAACCCGGGGAGCCACAACAATTTAAGTAAGTGGTTACTGTGAACATCTCAGGCTCAGTTTATGTTGCTTTCAACCAAGTTTTCAACTATCTGGATTACAATCAGTGTAATCATCTTTAAAATATATTTCATATGTCACTGCTCTGATTTCTCACTTCTCTAACATTTATTTAGTGTTCTGACATACAGTAAAGAATGAAATGAGTAGATGTTAATTGTTACAAGTATATTTTCTAGGATCTGTAAGAAAAATGATAAAAATAAGAAAACCGGACAGACCTTTTCCCTCTTTTTCAATCACAGAGCTCCTTCATTTATGATTGTGATTTTTTCCTAAACATTTCCCATGTATTTTCAAAGATCTATGATTTTATTGATTTGTCCATTATTTTTAGGTGAGTAGAAATTAAATAAAGATATATAATTCAGTAAAAAGAAAGATATGAAACTAACACTGTGGATTAAAATTATTCTAAATGTTTTAATTTAAGGAATGAAATGTAATGCCAAAAATCTGTCATTTTACTGTTAAGTTCTGTGTTTTTCCTTGCCCAGTATTTTCAACTTTTTTTTTGCTTTTCTGTATCAACCTTAACTGATAAATTTGTTAAACTGCAATTATTGTATTTGTTTAGAGATAAACTTCAGAAATTAATCTTTATAGTTAAGATCCTTGGTAACAGCAAATAGAAGTCTGAATCTGAATTAAAAGTTACTTCTTCTAATCACTAGTGACCTTAGAAACTACTAATATATCCACAGTTTAGAAAATCACTATAGAAAGTTGCACTGGTCCTGCATATTTTCCACAGTGGACTGGAGCAGGGAAGATCCTTGGGAACTCTGGAGTAACCCAGCAGAGCAACAGAAAGGACCTCAAAAGTTTTAAATAACACTTAACCTTGCTTTAGTGTGTATGATACTTTATGTGCTAGATTCAATTGAAAATCCAGGCTTAAAATTCTTACTTGAATTTGTCAGCTGTTTGGGGAATGCTAAAACATTTTATTACTTACAAAGCCTGCCCAGAGTTCAGTAAATACTTTGACATTCATGTGTCTTTTTTTCTGAAATAACTGATCTGACAGAATTTTCTTTATTAATTCCTCAAATAGGTTCAGGAGAAATCTTGGCAAATACAAGATTAGTGATAAATTATTTCATGTTTAAATGAATTAAGAGATAAAATTTGCCTCATTAGACATTGAAATACATGCCACAGAGACTGGGAAATAGACCCTTTTTGTCCTATAATGACATTCAAGCCGTCTCAGGTTTTAACTCAAGATCAGGAAATTAGCCTGAATTATATAAAGGGACTATTGTGGGCACTGTCAGGTAGGGCAGGCGTTAATGGAGACAAGAGTTCTAACATGGGATTGCACTGGACGGCTCTTACTATTAATCTGTATCTTTACTGTACAGCTTCTTTTGCCCTGTTCCATCCTCGAGCTCTATATTAACAGAGAATTTACAGATGTAACTATCTGTTTACAAGGTGGTTTAGAGGAAGTAAGTAGACATGTTTTAGTGCATATTCATTGAGAGTCGACAAAAATGATACAGGGTGAGTATTCCGTCACATTTGAGTGAGAGTTATCTTGATACATGTAGACGGTAATTTTAAAGTAAATTTATTGACAAGAACTCTATTTTGGAAGTGGTTTACAATCTTAAACATTCCTGTAATGATGGTGCATTTGATGTAAACATGGTAAAATTATTAACAACGCAGTAGGCAAAGAATGTGTTTAGTCACTGGCATTACTATACCACTGTAGATATAAACGAGGTGAATAGCTGGCAGTAAATATCAGGACAAACTGCTCTAAAATACCATAAAATGTAAAAACTACCAGCTTTGCAACTTAATTCTTTTCATTATGGGAGTAAAAAACAAGTATGCAATCAAGAGTAGTTCTAAGGAAAAAACGTAGATTGTGACTTTCTTTCTAAAGCACTAGAAGTAAATTACACACAGATTAAAATAGATAGAGAGTATTACCAACTTGGGATCAAGGGAAATGGGCTGAAAGTGACAGCTGAACCTGGCTTTGCAGAATGTGTACTAATTTGACTGATGAATGATATTTCTGGTTGAGGGAACAAGACAACAGAAGCACCACTGTAGGGTATCAAAAAGAATATGATTAGGGGCTTCCCTGCTGGCACAGTGCTTGGGAGTCTGCCTGCCGATGCAGGGGACACAGGTTCGTGCCTTGGTCCGGGAAGATCCCACATGCCGCAGAGTGGCTGGGCCCGTGAGCCATGGCCGCTGAGCCTGCGCGTCCAGAGCCTGTGCTCCGCAACGGGAGAGGCCACAACAGTGAGAGGCCCATGTACCGCAAAAAAAAGAAAAAAACAACCCAATCCAAAAATGGGCAGAAGACCTAAATACACATTTCTCCAAAGAAGACATACAGATGGCCAAGAAGCACATGAAAACCTGCTCAACATCACTAATTATTAGGGAAACGCAAATCAAAACTACAATGAGGTATCACCTCACACCAGTTAGAATGTGCATCATCAGAAAATCTACAAACAATAAATGCTGGAGAGGGTGTGGAGAAAAGGGAACCCTCTTGCACTGTTGGTGGCAATGTAAATGGATACAGCCACTATGGAGAACAGTATGGAGGTTCCTTGAAAAACTAGAAATAGAATTACCATATGACCCAGCAATCCCACTACTGGACATATACCCAGAGAAAACCACAATTCAAAATGACACATGCACCCAAATGTTCATTGCAGCACTGTTTACAATAGCCAGGACATGGAAGCAACCTAAATGCCCATCGACAGACGAATGGATAAAGAAGATGTGGTACATATATACAATGGAATATTACTCAGCCATAAAAAGGAACGAAATTGGGTCATTTGTGGAGACATGGATGGATCTAGAGACTGTCATACAGAGTGAAGTAAGTCAGAAAGCGAAAAACAAGTATTGTATATTAATGCATATATGTGGAACCTAGAAAAATGGTACAGATGAACTGGTTTGCAGGGCAGAAATTGAGACACAGATGTAGAGAACAAACGTATGGACACCAAGGGGGAAAATGGTGGGGGTGGTGGTGGTGTGATGAATTGAGAGATTGGGATTGACATATATACACTAATATGTATAAGATGGACAACTAATAAAAACCTGCTGTATAAAAAATAAAATTAAATTTTAAAAAAGTAGTAATAAAAAAATAAATCAATCAGCTAAACTTGACCAATAATTAGTTCAGAATAATTAGATAGGGCCAATAAAACAGTAATTATAACTGAATTCTATATGTTCTAGAAACTAGAGGAAAAACTGATCATGTTTAGTAGAGGCATAAGAGATACTTTTAAAAAGATCAAAATATAAATACTACAGAAAAGTATTACTATATCTAAGATGAAAAATATACTAGATAAGATTAATGGCAAATAAGACATCGCAGGAGAAATGTTTAGTAAAGTTGAAAATACAGCAATAGAAACTATCCAAAGAGTAACAGGTAACAACAAAAAATTGAGATCTAGGGTAGTGGGACAATTGTGAAGCAAAGTCAACCAGCCTAATATAAATATTATCACAATCCCTGAAGAAGAGAGCTAGAAGTGATCAGGAAAACAACAAACAACAACAAAAGAACCCATAGCCTAACATTTTACAACTTTGATGTAACTCACAAATCTACAAGTTTAAGAATTTCAATAAACCCCAAGAAAAATAAACCAAAAGAAAGCTACTCCATTGACCTAAACATGATGATTTTTCTGAAACCAGTGATAAAGAGATAATTTTAAAAGCAGCCAAAGTTTATATATTTTAAAAGACACATTATTAGAGAACAAAGGTAAGAATGACAGGAGATTATCCATTACAAACAATGCAAGTTAGAAAACAATGGAACATCATCTTTCAAATATCAAAAGAAAAATCAACTTAAAAATTATTTACCCAAATTCAAAAAGAGTCATGTGTCAAAATGTTCACTGCAGCTCTATTTACAATTACCAGGACATGGAAGCAACCTAAGTGTCCATCAACAGATGAATGGGGCTTCCCTGGTGGTGCAGTGGTTGAGAGTCCACCTGCCAATGCAGGGGACATGGGTTCATGCCCTGGTCCGGGAAGATCCCACATGCTGTGGAGCGGCTAGGCCCGTGAGCCATGGCCACTGAGCCTGCGTGTCCGGAGCCTGTGCTCCGCAACGGGAGAGGCCACAACAGTGAGAGACCTGCGTACCGCAAAAAAAAAAAAAAACTGATGAATGGATAAAGAAGATGTGGCACATGTATACAATGGAATATTACTCAGCCATAATAAGAAACGAAATTGAGTTATTTGTAGTGAGGTGGATGGACCTAGAGTCTGTCATACAGAGTGAAGTAAATCAGAAAGAGAAAAAGAAATAGTGTATGCTAACACACATATATGGAATCTAAGGGAAAAAAAAAAAAGGTCATGAAGAGCCTAGGGGCAAGACGGGAATAAAGACACAGACCTACTAGAGAATGGACTTGAGGATATGGGGAAGGGGAAGGGGAAGCTGTGACACAGTGAGAGAGTGGCATGGACATATATACACTACCAAACGTAAAATAGCTAGCTAGTGGGAAGCAGCCGCATAGCACAGGGAGATCAGCTCGGTGCTTTGTGACCACCTAAAGCGGTGGATAGGGAGGGTGGGAGGGAGGGAGACGCAAGAGGGAAGAGATATGGGAACATATGTATATGTATAACTGATTCACTTTGTTATAAAGCAGAAACTAACACACCATGGTGGAGCAATTATTCTCCAATAAAGATGTTAAAAAAAATTATTTACCCAGAAAAATAGATATTTCAATGAGGAAGTTGAAATAAAGACTTCTTCAAGACAAAGTAAACCTTAAAGATTTCATCATCAACAGACCTGCATAACAACAACAATACATCTTAAAATAAGCCCATAAAGTAGGAGGGAATTTATTAATTTGGGAAGATGGATGTATACAAAGTAATTAACAGCACCAGAGATGGTAACTATACAGGTAAATACAGAAACTTAATTTCATATTATTTAAACATTTTAGAAAGATAAATGCCTCTGTAAAGCAAATGAAGACCACTCTCTATATGGAGAGTGGTCTTACAGCACTTGAACGAAGTCTGTGAAAAGCTTATTAAATAAGCACACTATAAACCAAAAAGCACCCACAAAATAACAAAACAAAGAACTATAGCTAATAAGCCAACAAAGAAAATAAAATGGATACATAAAAAATACTCAAAAATCCAAAAAGGAAAGAAAGAATAAAAAGGAACAAAGAATGGATTCAGAAAAAGGAAGCAAATAATATAGTAGATTTAAAGGCAAGAATAATCAACAAAAAATCAATTAAAATCACACTGAAAATCAAAGAAACTAAAATTTGTTCGTTAAGATCAGTAAAATTAACAAACCTTTAGCAACTTAATCAGAAACAAAAGGGGAAAAATTTTACTATTATCAGGAATGAGAAAGGTGGCATCACTACAGATTCTATAGCTATTAAAGGGATTATAAGACATTATCATAAAAAATATAAAATGTATAAAATTTCTTTAACAAATTACCAAAACTCACTCAAAAAGAAACAGGGCCCTATACTGATTTTCAAATCGGAAAATGCCAGGTTCAAATTGCTTCACTACTGAATAGGTAGGATATACCTATTTAAGTAAAAATATAAATAAATTATTATTTAACTTGACTTACTGTGGTGATCATTTTGTCCTGTATGCAGGTAGTAACTAATTATGTTGTACACCTGACAGTAATATGATGTTACATGTCGACTGTATCTCAATAAACAAATAAAAATAATAACTGTTATTTTAGGGGTACTTGAGGAAAAATAATAATTCCACGCACTTTTTTTTTTTTTTTTGCACCACGGCCTCTCACTGTTGTGGCCTCTCCCGTTGTGGAGCACAGGCTC
>NW_020838005.1:10809957-10947149 GCF_003676395.1 Aethalodelphis obliquidens
CAACAGACCTGCATAACAACAACAATACATCTTAAAATAAGCCCATAAAGTAGGAGGGAATTTATTAATTTGGGAAGATGGATGTATACAAAGTAATTAACAGCACCAGAGATGGTAACTATACAGGTAAATACAGAAACTTAATTTCATATTATTTAAACATTTTAGAAAGATAAATGCCTCTGTAAAGCAAACGAAGACCACTCTCTATATGGAGAGTGGTCTTACAGCACTTGAACGAAGTCTGTGAAAAGCTTATTAAATAAGCACACTATAAACCAAAAAGCACCCACAAAATAACAAAACAAAGAACTATAGCTAATAAGCCAACAAAGAAAATAAAATGGATACATAAAAAATACTCAAAAATCCAAAAAGGAAAGAAAGAATAAAAAGGAACAAAAAATGGATTCAGAAAAAGGAAGCAAATAATATAGTAGATTTAAAGGCAAGAATAATCAACAAAAAATCAATTAAAATCACACTGATAATCAAAGAAACTAAAATTTGTTCGTTAAGATCAGTAAAATTAACAAACCTTTAGCAACTTAATCAGAAACAAAAGGGGAAAAATTTTACTATTATCAGGAATGAGAAAGGTGGCATCACTACAGATTCTATAGCTATTAAAGGGATTATAAGACATTATCATAAAAAATATAAAATGTATAAAATTTCTTTAACAAATTACCAAAACTCACTCAAAAAGAAACAGGGCCCTATACTGATTTTCAAATCGGAAAATGCCAGGTTCAAATTGCTTCACTACTGAATAGGTAGGATATACCTATTTAAGTAAAAATATAAATAAATTATTATTTAACTTGACTTACTGTGGTGATCATTTTGTCCTGTATGCAGGTAGTAACTAATTATGTTGTACACCTGACAGTAATATGATGTTACATGTCGACTGTATCTCAATAAACAAATAAAAATAATAACTGTTATTTTAGGGGTACTTGAGGAAAAATAATAATTCCACGCACTTTTTTTTTTTTTGCGGCACGCGGGCCTCTCACTGTTGTGGCCTCTCCCGTTGCGGAGCACAGGCTCCGGACGCGCAGGCTCAGCGGCCATGGCTCACGGGCCCAGCCGCTCCGCGGCATGTGGGATCTTCCAGGACTGGGACACGAACCCATGTCCCCTGCATCGGCAGGCGGACTCTCAACCACTGCGCCACCAGGGAAGCCCCCAAGTTTTAATCATTTGTAAAAACGAGGATAGCAAATTCCAGTTTTGGCCTACCTCCTACGATTGCTGTAAGAAACTAATAAGAGAGAGAGTATAAAGGGTGTTGGAAATCCTGCAAAAGTACTAAGCAATTTGAATGTGTTCAAGGAATCTCTATTTTCTATGTTATTCAAGACTATTTTGTCTGTGACACTCATTTTAGTGTAAAATGGTCTACTGTATATTGTGATGTTCACTTGTTTAACAAATCACCCTGTGTTAATGATTTCATTTAGGCATCTTTTGTCTTCACTCTATCCCATGCATGGGTTGGTTTAACTTTCATTTTTCACATGAAAAAAGTGAAGCTCAGTGAGGTTAAGAAAATTGCTGAAAGCTGACAAGTTAAAATCTGAGATTGAAGCTCTCTTTTATGTAGTTAACAAAGACTGAAGTCTTTGCATTTTCATATCTTTGTGAGACCGTTTAGGTTTTAAGACACGTTCTCTGTTATTTTCCCTTTTCTCTCCTCTTTCCTCTGATCCTGACTATAAACTAAATAACCAATACTCTTTGGGTCAAAGAGAAACAAATTACTTTTTTTTTTTTTTGGTTTGACTACAGAATTTGGTTTATCTCAGCCCCATTACTTTTTTATTTGCCTGATATAGTGACTGCATTCTCTGTCCCAACTTCAATTCTCATGCTATTTATAGCCTTAGCCTCAACCATCTCTGCTAAAAATCTACTTAATATGACATTTTCCTTTGAAGGATTTTAAATTACCTCTCTCAAGCTTATTAATCCTCTAGATTTCGTGAACAAATACAGATGCAATATGTCTTTACCCTTTATGACATTTTTGATAGAGAGGTGTGCCTATTAAACTCTATGAAAATCAAATTTGATCTGTGTAGACCTGAGTCTAACTTTTTTAGTTAATCTTTAAATGGCAGCTCTTTCTCCTTACAAAGCATTGACTAGTTCACAGAACTTTCTGTGAACTTTCTTCCACTTAGTTCTTCCCCTTCACCCTCCCTCCTTTCCTCCTTCCCTCCCCTCCTTCAAATTCAGTGATGAAACAACACAGCATTCTTGATAAATGTGAGCTACAATTATTTCTAAGAAGGTATGTTCATCTGAACACTTATGTGTGTTTGTTTCAAGGACTCTTTTAATATTAAAATCTCATCAAATATTTTATTTCAAACTAAAAATGTTTTAGCAAATTATATTCCCACCTTTGTACATGGTACAGAGTTCTTCCAAGCCACTCCTGAGCCCTTTCAGTGTGGCCCTATTAAATTTTTACCTCCCTTTTTTTTTCTGTTACTCCAGTTATTTTCCAGGCTCACCAGGAACATTCCCTGACAGATGAGAGCCAGCCATTTCTCCAAGGAACTCTTCTAACTTAGACTGGGATATGTTATTTAGAAATAAAAATTGTGGCCCCAAAATGATAGTGAGGATGGGATATTATCACTGCTATGTTCTCTCATTAGGTAAAGTTAGAATTTTTAAAATCACATATATATATATATATATATATATATTTTTTTTTTCTATTTAGCTTAAGATTTAATGGTTTTAAATTGCATACAATGTCCAATTAAAAAAACCCTACAAGCCACTAAAATACAAGTTTCAAATTCAAACACAGACATTGTTTACTAAAACACTGGAAATACTGGAAAGGAAAAAAAGTCAAAATAAGTTACACTAATATTCGTAACTGCAAGATATCTCTACCTCTGCCAGGTGCCCCACTTGGAGACATTTTGCTTCAGTGACACCCAGGAGCCTGCACTGCTGCTGTAGCAATTATGACACTGTTGTCATGTTTTGTCATAAAAATTTTTGATTTATGCAAATTTATCTACATTTTTCTTCATTTCTTCCAGATTTTGAGCAGAGAAAGGCTTTCTCCATTCTTCACCTCAAAGGAATTTTGTGGCTTTTTTTCCCCTTCAGATACATAAATGGTTTCAATTTTACATTTAGATTTCTAATCCACTGGGAATTTATCTAGTGTAAGGTAAAGAAAATTATATCATTAGACAATGGTTATACACTTGTCCCAACATCAATCAATTTAAAAAGCCATTGTTCTCCAGTGATTTGAGACATCATATTTCTGATCAACTAAATTCTCACATTTAGATGCAATTTAGATGCAATTCTCTACCGTCTCTGAATTTCTGCAGATCTTAGGAGTGAGGCACTAACAGCCTTTTGTTCTGGACTTTCTTGTCAAGAACGTTTGCACAGCAAACAGCTTTGGACGACAGAAATGGCATCTTCTCTGGAGCAAAGACCAGGCATGCTCACTGCCTATAATGAAAGATTTGGGCTCTCTAACTCAGGGTTCCTCTCTTCTAGGGCACTCCCTCTGCAAGCAGACATCATCTATTTCACGTTGCCCTGTGATAACTGGGACTTGGGGAACAGGCCCAGATAATGATAATGATCTCTGACCTAGGAATCTTCTGTCTTCTATCACTATCTATGATAATGTAGCAGGATTCCATGTTAATTTGAAAATAAAGTAAAATCTCAGACATGCTTCTGAACTTTAACTGTTTTACTAGCTTTGTGTAAATGGACCAATACCACACTATTTGAATTATAGGGGGTTTATGATAGGTTTCAATATCTGGTAGGGCAGAACCTCTTCATGTCCCCTTTTTAGGAGTTTCCTAGCTATTACTCCATATTTGTTTTTCCATATAGGTAAAAGCAACTTATCTAGTGCAGGAAGAGGGAAAATCTTTGTTGGTCTTTTTACTGGATTCTTGAATAAGGTAATAAAGTTTTTAATTTGTTGGGACAAACACATTAATGATGTTGAGTTCTTCTGAACAAAAACCTGCTATAATTTCCAATTTTTTCAAGTGTAACAGATGCAACTTTCATCATGGTTTAAGAATTTTCTTGTACAGATTTGTCCATTTCTTGTTAAGGTATTTTCTACTATTTTATCTTTCATTTTATATTTTATATAGGCCTCATCTTCTAGTAAAACATCCTACTTGTTATTATTTGCATATATGAAGGATACTGATTATTATAGGATTTTTAATGTAACACTAACTTCTTGGTTTCCCTTGTTGTTTATAGTATTTTTTAATTGTTTTTCTTGAATTTTTAAGGCATACCATCATATCCTCTTCAATAGAGATAGTTTTAAATATTCTTTTACCAGAAACTTATCTTTAATTTCTTTCTCTTCTATAACTATCTTGGGAAGTTCTCTCAAAACAGTATTAAACAGTAATGGTGATAGTGGGCATTCTTGCCATTTCCTCTGTTTAGGGAGAATGCCCCATTTTCCCCATTAAGAAAGATGCTTTTCTTTGGGGCCAACATATGTAATATACACACACTCACAGACATATACATCAGATTAAGAAAGTATCTATTTAATCTCATTGAGTGTTTTTAGCATGGATACCTGTTGAATTTTTAATGTATTAATATGATAGATTTTTAATGTACTTGTATATATTGATTTAAATAGATTGAGATGATCTTAACTTTAAGGTTTTATGGAATTCCCCTTTAAAACTGTGTAGGACTGATCCTACATTGAGGAGACTGTCTTTTGACAATTTTATGTGTTTTTTTTTTTTTTGCGGTACGCGGCTCTCTCACTGTTGTGGCCCCTCCCGTCGTGGCCTCTCCCGTTGCAGAGCACAGGCTCCGGACGCGCAGGCTCAGCGGCCATGCTCACGGGCCCAGCCGCTCTGCAGCATGTGGGATCTTCCCGGACCGGGGCACGAACGCGTGTCCCCTACATCGGCAGGCGGACTCTCAACCACTGCGCCACCAGGGAAGCCCAATTTTATGTGTTTTATGGAAGGACTCAGGGGTAGAATATTACTGGGTTCATACATGGTTAATGTGTTTAGCAGCCTTGACAGACAGAAGCCCAGTGCACATTTTCTTTCCTGAAGCATTCCTGAGATGTGGCCCCGTTTCACTTCAGTGAACCTTGATGAAAAGCATGATATCAGTGTGATTTTGTTTTTGTAGTGGTTCTTTGGATGTTTGGTTTTTTGTTTGTTTGCCTGGTGGCCCAGAGGAGTTTTTCAAAATTATCTTTAAGCTGTTCAGGTGACATAATTTTCCTAATTTGTTTTGGGTTTGACTCTTGGGTGAATTTCCCCATTGTAGGTGGTGTTCCTACAGTACCTCCTTTATGTCAGGAGAGTTGTGCGCTCTGAGTGTTGCTATCGCCTGGCTTCATGCTCTGAAAAGATGTGTTGATAGGAGGCCTGCCTATTCAGCAAGTAAAATACCAGTGGAGTGTGCTTGTCAGCTGTCTATTTGAACTGCATAGGTAAGTGGACTCCGGGGATGTCTAACATTCAGTGTTCCGGGGCACAACAGACCTAATTGGGTCAAAAAAAAGGAGTCAAGTGCAGATGCAGTAGTCGCAGTAGAGCAGGCTCTGTGAAGGGACTCTGGCACTAGGGGCACCTGAGAACACCCATCCGAAACAGGACAGGCTTAAGGATAAACAGCAGCAGGAATTATAAGAAAAAGCTTTGGTCCACAAGGTACCTGATGTACTGGCATCCACCACGGCTTAGACTTGTAAACAAATGCTGGTTTCTTATGGTTTCATAGGCAGCTGACATGTCCCTACACAAGGACAGGGCAATGGGAAAACTTAGCCGGGACAAGATAATCCCCCCCACAGGGACAACAGATCTACTGGAAGACAGATGGGCCACCTAAGATACACTGGCTGTGCACAAGTAGGCCATTTTCCACATTATATAAGGCACATCTGCTTGTGTGCTTGCCAGTTCACACAAGTTCTCAGTGGCCAGTGGGGCACTTCTGAATTTTTCCAAATATTTGGGGTGCCTTAGGTCACATATCGGCTGCTCATATGATAGTACTTGTATCTACAACTTCTCTCCTTTGATTACAAAAATATTGAGCTAATGAGTTAACTTTAAACAATAATGCAACATCAATTATCCTGCAATTATAAGGTTTTCTTTTCCCAAAATGCATTCTTTGTACTTTCAGACTCTGTTCCACATCTACATTTTGCCAATAGAGCCACCTTAGCACCCCTGGTCTGTAGTTCATCTTCATTCCTTCTCCATTAAGGTAAGTCTCCTGTGAAATGCTCCTTATGTATGTGTATTGGCCGCTGTTAAATATTTTCAAAATTAATTGCTATGTTGGTCCAGAAGGAGAAGACAGAGGAATTCAGTAACTGTACGTTTATCCTTCCTTTTTCCATCATGCAATATGCCACTACTTGAATATTCATGGATCAACCCTATATGCAAAACAAACAGAGAGAAAAAGTAACGACACCAGGACAAAGTAGTGATAATTGCCACGTTGCCTGAATGAAAAATGTAGAATCAGTAATGTTTAAATCAAAATGAAGGATAAATGAAGGATAAGTTTTTGTGGTAGGCAGAATTATGGTCCCCAAAGATGTCCATGTCCTAAACCTTATAATCTGTGACTACATTACATTGTCGGCAAAATAGTATTAAGATAGAAAATGGAATTAAACTTGCTAATCAGTTGGCCTTAAAATAGGGAGATTATCCTATATTATCCAGGTAGGCAGACTGCAATCACAAGTGTCCTAAAGTGGATGAATGGGACAGAAGGGGAGTCAGAGTCAGGGAGAGATGTCATTATGAAAGGAAAGGCTTTGAAGATGGAGGGAGGGGCCACCAGCAAAAGAAGGTGGGCAGCCTCTAGAAGCTGAAAGAGGTCAGGACACAGATTCACACCTAGAACCCACAGAGAGCAACACACTGCTAAACCCTGATCTAGCTCAGTAAGGCTTCTAGCCCACAGAACTGTAAAATAATACATTTGTCTTGACTTAAGCGCTAAATTTGTGGTAATTTGTTGCAGCAGCAATAGAAAACCAATACAGTTGTGAATACTGAATCAATACTGAATAGAACCATGAAATTTAGTAAATGATGTTTTCCTCTAGGTTTAAATTATTTTAACTGTATCCAGAGAAATTTTCTTTATGGAAAGTCATGTTTTGAATGTTTTATTGTTAGGTATCTTTAATCTCAACTACAATTCTTTGAAGGTATAAAACCAATGAAATTATTACAAATTTCTCTTTAGTTTTTGCTTACTCTAGTTAAAAGCCCTATTTCCAGCAAATTAAAGTTTTACTTTTTAACATCTACCTTTAGATTCAAGTTATCTATCAATTTATATTTTATAACAAACAACTTTTATTTTTTCACCAAACTTGCAAGACAGACAAAAATATAGCATCAAACTATACATGTGAGAAAATGTAAAATGCACTTTAAAACCCAGAGCTAAGATTTCATTTACATTAGTCATTAACAATTAGGCAAGAGAGATTATGTAAGGAATTTAAATCATAGAACTTATACTGTATATTTAAATGTTGCTAAAAGCACTGAGATGAAATAACTTGCAAGTGTAAGTGCTTCTTCTCACTTATTAAGAACAACACCAACCCCGAAAAAGGTATGTTATCAATTACCTAATCTTCTCACAGAAACAAGATCTTTAATTAGTGCAGCGACAGTGTTAAATGAAAAGAATATTTCACTACGAATTAGGTAAAATTTAAGTAACTTGGGCATTTTACTTTTCATGAAGCTCTACTTTAAAAACACATCAAAAGGATAAAGGATAACAAGACAACTCAAGATGTTCTGTTTTAACTTCAACTCTTAAAATTTGGCATCAACAGTGCAGAAGCAGGACCTGTTTATTTTGTTTGTTTCTTGAAATCATAGAGCACAGTGATTAGGATTACAAACCATGTCAATTGGCCTTGTTGTAATGCCTTTCTTCCCTACTTTGTAACGGACTGACATTTGTTGTAACCTCTCCAATCTGTAGCTTTCTTATATGAATACTTCTTCGTACCAGTGAGGATCACGTGGGCTGATGCCTGCTAAATACTCAGGAAGGTGCCAGGCCTATACTGAGTACACATAAATTAACAAGTATTTCATTCTTATATTTTAAAAGTATCATTGCTTTGTGCTGGCATGTATTATGTAAGTGTATGTCCATGGACAGATCTAGAAAAATACAAAGGTATGCCATTAATTATATAAATGGGAAATGACGAAGCTCTTTAGTAATAAAACCTGTGTGAGATTGCCTCGGAGACACCTCCAAACTGGAGGTGAAAATCACTGTATTTTGTAGGTGTATAGTTCTCCATCACCCTGCTTTTCTCCTACCTGGAGCTTCTGGAAGAACCAAAGCTGCATGTCAACATAAGGTGTTTTTCTACTTCTTTTTGATCTCCTGGTCCTGATCATTCACTTTGGTTTTCCATGCTATCTGTTACTACAACATGAGACCTCTAATTTCATTTATCTAATCATTTAGTTTGTCTGTCTCATCAACCCAAATGCTTCAGGTGTGACCCACATGCCTCTTTTATTTTGTGTTAGTCAATCTCTCTTCATGAACAACCTTTAGTGAGAATGTAGTATTAGTTCAGATCATTCTCACTTTGCAGTGGAAGTATTTTATTTTGCTTCCATGTCAGTAATAATCTCTACTATATTTTCAGTCCATGGAAACCAGGACGCTACCTTATTCTACCCCAAATGTTAATGACTACAATTCCCTAATAATCAAATGGGAATAATACGCATTAGGCACATGGGATCGATCATCTGTAGAAAGGACGCTACCCCAAGATTGTTTTTAAATATGTGAAAACTTCGGAAACCACTGAAAATTCAGTCAAAATAAGGTGTGTTCAGACATGTGTTTTTTACCCAAGGAAAACAGCATATCCAATTGTTCCTTTACCCACCCAATTAAGTGAAAAAGTTGAGCATTTAAAAGTGCCGAAACTCGATGATTGTGAGTCAGTGGACAAAAGCTGGATCATCTCTGGGAGACTGACAAAAGCAAATGTCCAGACTTACAAACATAATGACTTAAACCTGTAACGCGAGACCCACCCTAGTATATACCCATCCAAGTCCCAGGGCCTTGTGAGGCCCTGAGACAGCCAGCTGACATCCGCCAGGGTACTATTTGCTAACACAATATAGGCTATGACTACACTACACCAAGAATTTCATTTTCTATTCCCAGTAGGTATCCCTGACTGTGACACCAATAATACTATTTTGAAATATACTACATTTTAAAATATACTACACTTTAAATGTACTTGTATTTACAAAAAATAAATCTACACATGAAATTCAGTTTTTCCTCTCTTTTAAATTATCAAATACAGGAAAGGTAACTGATTTTTCAAAATTTAAAATCAAATATGAGTAAAATATGTATTGGCATTACTTGTATTAAATTTATAATAACTAAAGAGCTTGTCTATTTCCAACAACAGAATCAAAAAGATTAGGGAAAGCATTAAGCATGTGAAATTTAAAGTTTCTAAGAAAAGGATAAGTAAAATTCTGGAAAGTCAAAACAGAAACCCAAAATAAATGTATATCTTTGAAATCATTTCCTGATTGAAAGCAATACAAATATGAAAGGTTCATATTATGTACATTAAAGATTCATGAAAAGCCAAGTGTTCTGAAAATGTAACTCGATTAAACTGAATATTCTTTTAGATTAGAATAATAGCTACATAATAAGTTTATTCATTTATTTTAGAAATATTTGTTGAATACTTAGTAAGTGCCAGGCATTGTGACAGAGTTCGACGGTACAATGCCCCTGTTCTTTTAGAGCTTACAGTTTAGTAGGCAATACAGATTAGAAAAGTGGCCAGAAGAAGACACTCTGATTAACATTCTGATATTTAGTTGTTCTGTAGATGGAAAAGCATGTAGGAGTGGCAAATAACACACAAAGGGCAATAGGACATCTTTTTACTGCATATATTGCATGCTATTAGTTATTAGTTGTTCTCCCTTGACTATTAGCAGTTTCCTACTCACATTATTTAATGACCTTGATACAGAAAAATATTATTTAATGTTTTTAAAATTTATTTGATTTTATTTGGTTACTTTTGGCTGTATTGGGTCTTTGTTGATGCGCGTGGGCTTTCTCTAGTTGCAGCGAGTGGGGGCTACTCTTCGTTGCAGTGCGCAGGCTTCTCATTGCAGTGGCTTCTCTTGTTGCCGAGCACGAGCTCTAGGCGCGCGGGCTTCAGTAGTTGTGGCTCGCGGGCTCTAGAGCGCAGGCTCAGTAGTTGTGGCTCATGGGCTTAGTTGCTCCGTGGCATGTGGGATCTTCCTGGACCACGGCTCAAGCCCGTGTCCCCGGCATTGGGAGGCGGATTCTTAACCACTGCGCCACCAGGGAAGCCCTAGAAAACATACTTTTAAAGAACCAAGAAATATCCTCAAGCATGAGTACAACGTCACAACTTCTTCCTCTGTCAATTCTAACCTCAGTGGCCAAATCCTTGGACATTCCCGTATACTTGATACTCTCTTGGTAAAAATTCTAGTAGGTTAAATTCAAAGCTAATGTTTTCAGAATGCTTGTGGACAAAATCAACAAGGCTGATTCGTTTACTGAAAACATAACTGGCAGTCAGGAAGTCCTAATTCCATTTTCAGTTCACGATTGATTCACTTTCTGCCTTTGGTGAGATACATCATGAACCTATCCCGTGTGAAAATGCATGATCTGTTTGTTAATGTTATTTGCACACTCATGTGTAGATGTTTTATTTTCTAGTATTATGAAATTTGGTCTTATAAGGGCATAGCCAACAGGGCTTAGGGAGGCATGGCTATGACTTTATATTTATGGTACAAATGATAGAATGATTTATAACTATGGAGGTCATAATAACGAGGGCTGCTTAAGATGTAACATGTTGGGGATTGTACCTACTCTGTTGCAAAGACCCTCAGCTCCAAAATAAGGTACTTATCATCTCTTTAATAAAAATGCTAAAATTTGGGCTTCCCGGGTAGCGCAGTGGTTGGGAGTCCGCCTGCCGATGCAGGGGACACGGGTTCGTGCCCCGGTCCGGGAGGACCCCGCATGCCGCGGAAGGGTTGGGCCCGTGAGCCATGGCCGCTGAGCCTGCACGTCCGGAGCCTCTGCTCCGCAACGGGAGAGGCCACAGCAGTGAGAGGCCCGCGTACTGCAAAAAAACAAAACAAAACAAAAAGCTAAAATTTAAAACCTTCCACTGGAAGATGAATCCCATTAAAGTACAGTTTTATTTAGTTACTTGTTTTTTTTATATGCATTTGCCTCCTCAGTTATCTTACTCCATAATATTGAAACCATTAAACTTTGATTTCTCAGGCAGGGCTTAGCTTCAAATTATTCTCTTCACTGAGAATAATGACAAACAACATCTCAGAGAAACTGTTGTAGATTCCCATTACCAAGGTTAAGAGTCCCTCGGATTTGTCTTCTTGTCCCCTAACTTAATCTTCAGCATCTAATTTTCCCGAAATTTGCCATGGGATTTGGGGTATTTGTTTAGATTTGTAAAGGGAGGTCTAGATTGGATAGTAATGGTGATTGAAGTGCGCATATATGTGTGTGTTTTCAATACAAATTGGGATTCCTGTTCACTTAGCAGTGAACATCAATTTTGATTATAAGAACCCAAAGTTTGTGTGGCCTGTATAAAGAGGAGTGAATGGGGTTTAGGCAACCCATTCTTTTTTCCTGGGGATGCCGTTCCTCTGTCTCACCTGAGGGCCACTGGGGCTGTTGCACTAGCCTGTCTCTCATGTCCCAACCCCAGCTGTGCAAGTCTCCTATGAGATCATGTCCGTTTCAGAGAACTGCATTCCTGTCTTTAATCTTAAAGAAAAAGGCCAGGGGCCCCTGTAAGGCAGAAGCTCTGAGGTCTATGGATGGGGGTGGTGGAACAGCCAGGGCACGTGGAGGAGGTGTGAGGATAGCAGAACCCGCCACCCGCCCTACAGCTGCCTCTGAAGGGCACAGAGTGTCAGAAGCTATGATCAGGATATCTTAACTTTAAAATAACAAAAGACCTTAAATCTTTAGCACCACCAAAGAAAAGTAGGACAGGAAAAGAAAGCTATGAAGTTCTTCTGTTTGGTAGTTTATTAGACAATGCATTCAATATAAAAGATAATTTATATTTCTGCCTTAGTTTAAGCTCCTAAGTGGGCATGGAGGTGAGGTGCCGTCAGCCCAATTTAAATGCTGTTAAATTTGGTCTGATATTGCTATTTAGATTGGTTACAGGTTTGAAGTACAATAAAAATATGCATTAATTCTCCCTTAATATTGGTGGAGTTATATTAAAATATCGCTTGGTTAAATTATATTAAACCATTATTAGTAACATTTTTTCATGTTCAATCCAGGTGTATGCTCCTGAAATTAAATGGGGACTAATTCAGCTAATTGTAAGTCTTTATTAAAAAAAAAATGATTTTCTGTATAGATAATCCAAGACTCTATTAAAGAAACACATTCTGTAGCCAAGGAATTTGTATCAATAACCACGGGAGCTAGAGTCCTTAGTGTGTGCTTATTAGAACAATTAGAACAAGACTTAACCAGGATGTTATATTTCCATAGCAAATTGTTCCCTGATGTGGGCGGCTTAGGAGTGCAGTAGGGTAAAAATCCTCTTGCAGATCCAAGAAAAACTGGAATGACTAAAGTCTCATAACACTTTGCAAATTTTCTGAAAAGTTAGGGAAATGAAGCCCAAAACAGCACCCACTTCTAGATGACACATGGATCTGTAGTTGCCCAGTCCTGGCAAGTGTTCACATGGTAAGTAAGGGGGGTAGCGGGTTGTAAGGTGACAATTTAAACACTGGAAACTCTGCAAACTAGAAGCCAAGTCCTCAGAGCACCCACTCCACATGGTCATAGATGAAAATGCGTTAGAATGTTTATAATGTTACCTTGAAATTAGAGTATTTTACATGTGCAGAGTGCAACCCTATCGAAACCACACAACACCTCTGTGGCACAGCTAAGGATTATTGTCTCTCTGCAGAGGAAAAAGATGGTCACAGATGTTAAGTGACCTGCCAGCAGCCTAAGTACATCACGGCTGGAAGCTAGGATTGGTCCACGGAAGCCTTTGGTTCTCAGAATGTGCTTAGAAGGTACTGGCAGTAGAGTCAGGAAAGCAGTTATGTAACTCTTATATCCTCCTTTTTGTGTTCACGTTTTAAAGATGAGTTTTTTCAGAAGATTCCTATTAGGCAATAACACTGAGAAGTAAAGGAAGATAGAAAGAGTCGAACACTCCTCAAAGAAATACTTTCCCTGCAACATACAAAGTATCCCAGGCACAGGGAGGGCACAGCTTGATAGTCAATGTTATACAAGAACTCCTTTCTAATTATCTAATGCTACACAACAAATCGGGCCAAAACTTACTGGCTTAAATTAAGACAATTGATGTTTACATTTTCTGTGTGCTAGCAATTCAAGACGGGCTGGAGTTGAACTGTTTGGTTAGGGTCTTACATGCAGTGGCATTCATATGGTGGCTGGGGTAGGTGAGAGCTGGCAGGCATCTCTCTCTTTGTATGGTGGGTCATAGGGCCTCTCCATGGGGGTCTTTCCACACAGACGCTGGCATGCTGGCCCCAGTGTGGTCAGAATTATGACACGGTAGCCCATGGCTGCAAGGAAAGTGCTCCAGCAAGCAAGCAGAAGTTGCAATGCCTTTTCTAACCGACTCTCAGAGGTCATGCAGCATCATTTCAGCTGCTTTCTGTTGGTTACAAGTGAGTCAAAACCCGCCCCCCTTCCCCACCTCCGTTCACGTGGAGGCACACACAGGAGGGCTGATGACAGCAATGTCAAGGTCCTATTGTAAAAGAGTTTGCAGAACAGACAGAGATGTTGCGAGAGAGATGTTGCAACCATATTTGTAACATACAGTCCCCTACAACATCTTACAGAAGAGCCAGTCTTTTGTAAATGACGACAGAAAGGACTGACGAAGAGGTTTCATGGGTACGTCACACTCACGCCCCACTGACAAGGGCAGACATATAATTGGAGGGTCTTGCTCTTACTCTCAAGAAACTCTACAAGGATAGGAGATATATGCAGCCATCCCAAGAAGAATGGGATATAGAATCCTCTGTGGTAGATGATGGCTCGAAGGGAACTGTAGTGGGAAGGAGGGGTCAGGAGTTGAAAGTTATAGGAAATGGCATGTTAGTTTAGGCTTGGCATTGAGGATACTTACCTGGCATTAAAAGATACGTTTAAAATTCACAGAGGAGGGAAGGAAGGACAAATCAGATGCCCCCTCCTTTACTGAAGTGGTATTTGTGGGATATTCCACTGGGTGTGAATTTCTGAGTGTAATCTGCCATACGCTCGGTTTTCCTTGGATTCTACAAATTTTCCCCTGAATGGGAAAACTCAACTAACTAGACCTCCTATTCCTAAAAATTGCTAGTTATTTAAACGTTACAGATGTAGAAAACAAATGTATGGATACCAAGGGGGGAAGGGGGGGTGGTAGGAATTGGGAGATTGGGATTGACATACATACACTATTGATACTATGTATAAAATAGATAACTAATGAGAACCTACTGTATAGCACAGGGAACTCAGTGCACTACGGTGACTTAAACCGGAAGGAAATCCAAAAAAGAGTGGATATATGTATATCTATATTTATAGCTGACTCATTCTGCTGTACGGTAGAAACTAACACAACATTGTAAAGCAACTATACTCCAATAAAAATTAATTAATTAAATAAAGGTTGTGCAAAATTCTTACAATAGAACCTAGCAATTAGTAAACACAAAGATAATGTTAGCTAGTATTTTCCTATCCTCATCGCAATCATCCTCACTCCGTGTAGACTTCAATTGCGACACAGGTCTTCCCATTATGGGCACCACGTGTCCTCCAAATGTCAGCACTGACAATTGTTTGCTTTTTTTATTTTGCTCCACTATAATCCTTACAAAAATAAGGCCAATAACTGCCTCGTTCTTAATTTTATTCCTAATGGATATACGGCACTTTTCAAACATCTTAGTGCAAACATGTATCTTTTTCTATTCCTCAAGGCATGAATAATTATGCTTTCAAATAAAATTAAGAATTATAGTAAATTAATGTAGTTATCCTTATTAATAAGACAAATCAGTATATACATGCAGTTTCTGTACAATTTATGTGTATTATAAATATAAGTATATATATGTTTGAATTCAGCTTGTACACAAATTGCAAATTCCGACTCTGGGGAAATGCTGTGTGATAGACAAGATTTATGAAGTATCCTCTGGGGAAATGATGTGTGATAAACAAGATTTATGAAGTATCTCACCTGATGCTGGCAAAATATGAATGTCCAACATTTTAGTTACCTGTGCTTTACAGATGATTTTATAAGGCTACCGAAATGGCTTAAATAACCGTTTGGTTTTTCAAGTCATAAAAACACATCCTGTTTATACAAATATAAATTATACAAATTTACGGAGATTCTGTGGAACAACAATCTTTTCAAGTCTCTCTACTCATAATTACGACTAATTAAAATGTGCCAAAGAAAGGACAGAAATTTATCACTGCTCATTAAACCTGTAAAGACTGTGTTAATTGGATGTCAGGCTCAGTAACTTATGTAAATGTTTGCTGCCAGTCTAATGTTAGAGGAAAAGGACAGTGAACTGCAGAGTATTCCAGTTGGGAGTCTAAAGTTTGAAAAGATCTGCAGCTTTAGAGAGACACCATGTATGCAGCTTTTCAATGGGTAACATCATCATCAGACATTGGCCTAAACAAACGGAAAAATTAGTGTGCTGTTTGTTGACTTTTAACTGATTTATGGTTCCTCTAACCCACGGGCAGGGCAATGAACCACCGTGGCTCATTTGCAAAGCTGAAGAATTTTAAGACTCTATGTATATGAAACATCTTGTCCTTCCTTAAATGAAGCAAAATATTTTTAGGGTCATGGTATTTAGAAGAGAAAGTGTTTTAACTGAAGAAAAAATGTTTTTCATGCAACACATAGGGTCTATGTTGTATATAATCCAATGCCAAATTGTTTTATAAAGAGCACGCTTTGTGTGAATATGAAAGAATTACATGAGAAAAGTAGAGCAAACTTGCTGGAAAACCAGGACTTGGCTATGGATAATGAGGCTAAATTAGATAATGTGCAAAGTATAAAAGTGGCTCCTTTGTGTTTCCTAAAAACTGAGGTGTAAGGAGTGTTAAGAGCAAATCATGCAAGAGCCCTAGAACTGTGGACATTTCAGGACTGAGACAGAAAGGGCTGTGGCTCTTTGGATTACTGATTAAGAATTACAACGTCTATGACTTCTTAGGTCCAGACACCTCACATATTTTATCATAATTCCCTGGCCTTTTCTCTCATGTCTTGTCATCTTATGTCTTCATTTCGAAACCCTTTTGCTGTTACTTCAATGCAAATCTTAATGACAAGCTGTTTATATGATCATTTTATTGAATTCCTGTGTTTCAAAAGGGCCTCTGTGTACAGTGTTGCTGGCAGGAGTCAAGGGTGTCATACCACTTCCACCAGTAATTAGTCCAAATTCCCTCTACAATTATTCATCATCAAGAAGACTGGATTCAGGAATTCAGGATCATTGTACCCTTAAACTTGATACAAGTAAATACCAGACTTCCCACATTAGAGACAAGTGTAAGACCTGTGTGCATACTTTTGTACTGAAAGGTAGCAGAGTACGCTCCACAATACGCTGGTTTGGCCTATTGACTATTTTGAGCTAAAGGCACTTGAAAATGGCGGATAGAAAAGGAACACTCAGATCTCCCCTTTTCTTCTGAAAACAGGAGATGAAACTCTCATGTGGAAGACGCCCTCCCTATACCAGGAGGAAACAGCCTTAGTATCAGAGGCAGGGAGTCGAGTCGGAGAAAAACCTCTACAGACAGAACTTGTTAACATGATCTCATCCTACTTTGGTCTCCCTGTGCCTTTTAGTTACTTTTCCACAATCCCTGCTCTTTGTTCAACCCTGTATATAAGCACTCAGACCCATCCAGGTGTCGGGTCTTCATATTGCTGGGTGGGCTATTTATACAGACGTTTCTCCCGCTAACCTGTTTTATGTCAGCTTGAAGACTGTGAGCCCAGCCCAAGACCCTGAGAAGGGCAAGGTAAAGTTCTGCCTCCCCTAGGGTGTCTGGCATGGAGGATGGGCTGTCGTGGGCTGGGACATCCCACTCCCCCTGGAGACCGTCGCTGAGGTCTGAGACCACTGACAGAAAGCCAGCAAGAGGCAAAATTCCTACCACCTCAGCCTCTGGACGTATGTCTGTGCTGTCCGGGCCACAAAGGAAGGTAAGAAATCTCCTCCGTTCCTTTCCAAATTCAATTAGCAGGAGAAAAACATTTGTAAGAATTAGTTCTTTGGATTGAGCCCGTGAATTTGCTTTTTGGGTCCCCACTGGTAATGGATCCTAAGCTTCCAGGGAACAGTCACTGTTTTTCTTTGCTCTATATCTCGCGTGCTGTTTACCATGAGGAAGAAAAGGGGGAGTGTCTCTCAGAGTGTCTCTTTTATATCTGCTGTTTTTCAAGTGCCTTTAGCTCAAAATAGTCAATATGCCAAGTGGGCGTATGTTGGGGAGGCATATTCTGCTACCCTTGAAGACCATCCAGTCACGTTCCCAGAAGCAGAGGAAGCATCAGCAGGCATGAGGTCACCGTACACGAAGTATGAACTGACCTACCTGTAGGACTTCACTTAACTGGGAACACAGCCTGAAGGATCTTTATCTTACGCGGTACAGCTCTCACAGCTGGACTTCATCACCTAACTTATGTTTGGCATATTTTCTCAATTTGGATGATGTAGGTTATAGCTGTAGACATTATAATATGAAAAGAGGGCTGTCACCCACTCATCTGCTGACATTTTATCCAATTTTTTTCTTATCTAATTAAAAAATGCCCATAGTCATTTATAAGATAATTTTAATATTTCAATAAAATGTAAATTATTCAAGGAAAAAATCTTCACAAGCTAGCTTATTTAGTAACTCACAAATATGTTAGTTGCATGTTCTGGACATATGTTGGACAGTTAGACAAAAATATCTAAAATAAGTTTAAGACAAAGCTTTTTAAAAATCCTTTTATAATGAGATTTTATTTAGGTATCTGTCATGCTTTTCTAAATGAGTACAAGATCCTTCTCGCATGCAAGTATACTTGAAGGGAGTACAGTCTTTTGCTAAATTGTACAGATTTATATAATGTTTTATTCTATTTACCTTGCTTCCTAAAAACTAAACAAACATGAAAAAATTAAAATGCCTAACTTTCAACATGATGGCTTTAGTTCATTTTTTTCTCACATAATAATTAGCCTTTCAAAAAATGTCTCAAGGGCATATTATAATCTAAGAACCAATTAATTCTCCTCTCTTTTAAAACCTGTTATCCTTTGAAATGATATTTTCTTAAAGAAAGACAAAAGCGGTGTTAAATGGACACCGATGGGACTCTCTAAGGTAGTAACTTGCAGCAGCAGTAAATAACATTACCCTTTAAGTTTTCCTTTACTCCAGAAACATAGCCATGTTTAGTTTTCTGATCTGATTTTGGTTTTCAGCCCTCACCTTTCAACTGACCTTGCAGAGGTCACATTGACCGTCCGATGGCATATCCAATGGGCCCTTAAATAATCAGGACCTGTAGGTTCCTTTACCTGTCAGCATTACTTAGTGCTGGCAATACTCCTCTATCATAAGTAAAATACTCTGGCAGCTGAGGTGAATAGTATCTCCTTCTCCATGTGCTCTTTCTTGAGCATTTCCTACCAGTCTCAACTGCAGATCTTTTATATACTCCTCTAGTTTTTAGATGCCTTAGGCCTGGGTGCAGCAGGGCATTTCTCTCTAAAGCCTCTCCCTAGGTAATCTCATTATGTCCCATGGTTCTGACGTTGTACCTCCTGGTGGACTCCAAATGTAGACCTCCAGCCCAGATTAACGTGAATATCTCAAAGCAACACACTCCAAGTGAAACCCATGTTCCCACACACCCTCACTGCTCACTGTCGCTACCTCTGTAAGTGGGACAATTCACCCAATTGCTTGAGCCCAAAATTTCAGAGTCATCTTAGATTGTTTTCTTTCCTTCATTATCCATGTCTGGAACCCACCCCCAGATCATATACTAAATATTCTATACACGTCTCTCCATATAGACTTCTGTCTCCATAACCTGAAGCATCATTATTTCTCTAGATTACTATAATACCTTCCTACTTTCAGTCACTTATTCATAAAGTAAAAAAAAAAAATTTAATATAAAAACATTAGTATTCTGGAAAAGTCAAAACTATGGAGGCAGTAAAAAAAAACATCAGGTGTTGCCATGGGTTACTGGGGAGGGAACCATGAATAGGCAGAGCACAGAGGAAATTTAGGGTGCTGAAACGCTTCTGTATGATACAAAAATTGTGGATGTATGTCATCATACATTTGTAAAACTCCATAGAATGCACATCAACAGTGAACCCTGGTGTAAACTATGGACTTTGGGTGATGATTTATCAATGTAAGCTCGTCAGTAATAAATATAGCGCTCTACTAGGGGGCGCTGATAGTTGGGGAGGCTGCCTATGTGTGGGAAACTCTCTACTTTCTGCTTAATTGTCTGTGAATCCAAAACTGCTCTAAAAAATATAAAGTCTATTAAAAAATCATATGTAAAATCCCACTAATCCCTGCCCCACCCCCACATACATTCCTAGGTAAAATCGTTTAATGATTTTTAGGTCCACTTTTTAAAAATCCAAAGCTCCTGAGAATGGCCCAGAAGACTACACGTGATGTGGCCCTTGTTAATCTCTTCAATTTCATATTACACAGTTTTCATCATTGCTCACCTGTGCACGTGTTTCTTTCTTTTTCTTTTTGGAATGCTATTTCCCAGAGTGTTTGCAGGGGGTTTGATGAGTTGTTTAAGAAAACATGTGCACCTGCATAGCATGCATTCCTAACAAGAAATAAGGCATTTCTATCACAACAGAAAGTTCTCTCCCTACACAGTCAGTATATTTTTATTATTTTCACCAAATGTATGTTTTTGACTGTCCTTGGCCTTCATATAAATGAAAACATAAAAGTATGCACTTGCTGGCAATGTTGTATCTGTGCGATTTTTCTGTTGTTATGTGTATCAGTAGTTTGTTCCTTTACATTGCTGAGTAATAAGAATACATTCATTGTATGAATATACTATGTTTTGTTTATTCATTTGCCCAATGGATTGTATCCAGTTTGGGGTTATTATATGTAAAGTTGCTATAAACTGTTTCACACAATTTTTTCGTGCACATAATTTTCCTTCTTCTTGAATAAACATTTAGGAGTGACACTGCTGGGTCATTAGGTTAAAAAATATATATCTATATCTATATATATCCCTATAAGAAATAGCCAAAATCTTTTCCAAAGTGATTGTTTCATCCATTCATGCTCAACATTTTTCTTTCACTATTGGTCTTTTTACTATCACAAATTCTAATGGCCATGTGGTAGAATCTCATTGTGATTTAAATGTGCATTTTCCCAATGACTAACAATGATGAACACCTTTTCAAGTGCTTATAGGCCATTTGTATTTACCTTTGAAAAATGTCTATTCAGGTCTTTTGTCAATTTTATAACTTTTAAAAATTAATTAATTAATTTTTGGCTGTGTTTGGCCTTCGTTGCTGTGCGTGGGCTTTCTCTAGTTGCGGCGAGCGGGGGCTACTCTTCGTTGTGGTGAGCAGGCTCTAGGCACACGTGGGCTTCAGTAGTTGTGGCACGCAGGCTCAGTAGTTGTGGCTCACGGGCTCTAGAACTCAGGTTCAGTAGTTGTGGCGCACGGGCTTAGTTGCTCCGCGGCATGTGGGATCTTCCCAGACCAGGGCTAGAACCTGTGTCCCCTGCACTGGCAGGCAGATTCTCAACCACTGTGCCACCAAGGAAGCCCTTTATAACTTTTTAAAGTATTGAATTGTGAGTGTAGATTGAAAAAACATACTTTCCAAAGTGATTATTCCATTTTATTCTCTCACGAGCAATGATGAGAGTACAGATTGCTCCATATCCTGACCAACATTTTTTAAAAATCGTCATAGTTTTTGTATGTCAAATATAGGTATGGTGAATATTTTCTCCCAGTCTGTAGATTGTCTTTCTTAATGGTGTCCTCTGATAAATATGAGCTTCTAATTTGATAAAATCTAATTCACCATTTTTGTCTTTAAAGTTTCTTGCTGTCAGTAACCTGTCTCCGGTTGCAAAAATATCTACCGCTGTTTTCTTCTAGACATTTTATGTGGTAGTTTTATCATCTATGTTTAATTCTATGATTCCTCTCAAAATAATATTTGTATGTGGAGTAAAGTGGGGTCAAGGTTCTTGGTTAAATCTATATGCATATCCATTTTATCATTAATTGTGACATTGGCTATGTTTTCATAGGTGCCCTTGATAAAAATGAAACAGTTCTGTTGCTTGCCTAATCTGCTGAGAATTGTTTTCCAATCAGAAATGCATATTGATTTTTTTTCACAAATGCCTTGTCCATACTAATAGAAATGATCAATCATTTAATATGGTGGTATACCTTAATTTGTTTCTGAAACTAACTCTATATTACTAGAACAAACTTCCAAGGTCACTCTATACATATATTTAATATGTGTATGTCTGTGTGCACCTGCATATACACACACACACACACACACACACACACACACATCCTTTTACATGTTCTTGGTTAAAATTGCTAATATTTCTAATTTGTTGAATATATATGTCTATATTCATGAATATTAATGGTCTGTTTTCAGTAGTAGGGTTACATTGGACTCATAAAATAAGTTGAAAGTGTTTCCTCCTCTTCTTAAAGATTTTGTGCAATAATGGCATTATTTCTTCATTAACTGTTTGATAGAATTCATCATGAAGCCATTTGTGCCTGAAGTTGCCTTTGTGAGAAATTTTAACATTAATTCAATTAAGTTAGACATAAATCTATCCAATTTCCTACATGCTTTTGTGTATTTTAAAAGTTTTAAATTTTATGTAATTTATCCATTTCATCTAAACTGTAAAGCTTATTTGTATAATGTGCACAATATTCCTTCATTGTGCTGTTACTGTCTATAGGATCTGTAGTTGTGTCTCATATATTCCTGACATTGGTAATTTGCATCCTCACTCTTCTTTCCTCTTGATCAGACCTGTTAGAAGTTCATAATTCTTTTCCAAATAACATCTTTGCATTTATCTATAAATAGTTACATAATCTTCATTTATTTGATGAAAATATCAAATACAGAATTATACAAAGGCAGGGTGTTTTCACCCTTTTAAAATGTTATTCTACTATCTTTCTGTGTTTATTATTTCTAAGAATGCATCATTCATGTCTTTGTTCTCGTCTGTAATGTTTCATTTCTTCTGTGTTTTTCAAAGATTTACCTTTGATTTTCACCATTCTGATTATGATGTTATACTCAAGTGTGGTTTTCTTTGTATTTACTTTTCTTGATATTTTATCTTTCATAACTATATATATGTGTGTGTGTATGTATTTGTATATTTAGGACATTTTAAGCCATTATTTCTTCAAATATTTATTTTTCTGCCCAATTGTCTCTTTCTCTTCCTTCCAGAAATTAAATTATACAGCTGTTAGGATGCTTGATACTTTCCCACAGGTCCACAAAGCTCTGTTAATTTTTTTCAGTCTGTTTTCTCTCCCATTGTTAAGGTGGATAATTTTTATTAATAGTTATTTACGTTTACTGTTCTTTTCTTCTGACACCTCCAATCCCTTCTTAAGCTTATCTACATTTTTTAAATTAAAATATTGTTCTGTTCAGTTTTAGAATTTGGATTTGGCCCTTTTTCAGACCCGCCATTTCTCTGCTGAGTTGTTTTTTTTTTAGTCTCTGAAAATATTTACAAAAGCATCTTTAAAATATTTAAATGCTAATTCCAAATTCTGCACTATATTTGGGTTAGTTTATACTGATTTCCTCTTTAGTATGGAATCCATCTTACTGTTTCTATGAACATTTAGTAATTTTATATACTGAATATTTTGGATGATACATCTTTTCAGACATTGAGTTCTGTTATTTTCCTCTGAAATTCCATCCCCCCTGTGGTGGGGAGCAGCATATATATATATTTTTTTACAGTTTTCTAGTTATTGCTTTTCACATGATCCAGAATGTTTCTTCTGCACATGTGTACTTAAGATAACAACCAAAGATTTAGGGTGGGGTATACAAGCAGATTTGGGGATTTGCCCCTTTGCAGCTCCTTCCATTTCAATGTTCTCTCCCTTACTTTCCAGCCTCCAGGACACATCGAAACTCCATCATCTGACTCACTAAGCTAGTAGGATTGCCATTTAATGTTTCAGTTCCCACCACCTTGCTCTGTGCAAAATGCAACATCTCAGAAGAAAAGTATCATAATCATCAAGTCCACTTCCTCTCATCAAGGACCAGCTCCTTTCATTAATTTTTARCCCTCCTTCAAGAATAATTTTTTAATATTTTTCCAGAATTTTAACTATTATCTGAGAGTCTGAAAAAAGCTGTTCTGCCATTCTACAATTACTTTTTAAGTTTGTTATATTGATCTGTCTCATACAATAAAAATGTAACCTCCATTAGGACACAAGCTCTACTTTCCTTCTCTACACTGAACCCCCAGCACTAATCACATTGTTTGGTGATTGCTAATCACTATACATGTATAATTCTTAGCATTATCATACTTTATCCTTTTAAAAATCTCAGGAGCTGTCTATTATATGTATGACCATTTTAACATGATAAAAATGAAGCATGATTAATTAAATAACATCATAGATCTCAATCTTGGTAGTAACAGATGGAGAATAATCACAGGTCCATCACTCTGTTTTTGATCACTACGATATGATACATGACGTGGTTTTGCTCATTGTGGAGAATATTTAACAAAGATTTTACTAATCTCAACTGTTCCTTACCATTATTTCTTAATTGGAAAACTTATTAGTAATGCAATAATAAAGAAATGAAGTAGCTTACTATATGAAATATGTTGGAGAAAATTCTATGAGCCCCTGGACCAGTTTTATAAACAACTTTAGAGAAACACTTGAAATGGATCTCACCATACACTAGAAAAAAATGTAACTAATGTTTTGTTTTTGTTTTGTTTTTTGCGGTACGCGGGCCTCTCACTGCTGTGGCCTCTCCCATTGCGGAGCACAGGCTCCGGATGCGCAGGCTCAGCGGCCATGGCTCACGGGCCCAGCCGCTCCGCGGCATGTGGGATCTTCCCGGACCGGGGCACAAACTCGTGTCCCCTGAATCGGCAGGCGGACTCTCAACCACTGTGCCACCAGGGAAGCCAACTAATGTATTTTTTATTCTTATTTTTTCCTCTCTGAATGATGCCTCTCATGAGAGAACTTAATAGTGAGATATTTCGTGGGTTTAAATTACGTACTTAGTTCCTTGGTAAGCTGCCTGTAGAGCACAAAAACATATATTTACTTAGTCCATACTTATTATCTACTATAGCCCATTAACTGTTACTTGGTGCATGGGTCACACAAAAGTATGTGGTAAATTGAGAGAAATGAAAGACATAAACAGAACAGAATAAATATAAGCTGATGTACTCATAAAGAAAGAAAGAAAAGAGGAATGAAATAGATACTTCCAGACTGAGTCTTTTATTTTTTTGCCACATTGCCACATGAATCTTAGATTCTTCTGGGCAAGTGTATCAACGCTTCGGTACGTGCGTGATATATGTGGCCTGTGTGTTAGGGGATAGTGTTTCCGTGGGGTGGGGGGGTGGGGGGTGCATTTCTTTTCAAACACGAACTGTATCAGTTATCTACTGCCGTCCAACAAATTACTCCAAAGCTCAGTGGCTTAAAGCATCTTTGGTTTATTATTCCTCACAATACTATGAGCTGTGTGCCCGTTTCTTTGCTGATTTCAACTAGACTCAGTTATGTCACATAAATTAGCTGGAGATTCAGCTAGACTGGGAAGCCAAGAAGGCATAACTTGCAAGGCTGGCTGTGGGTGTTGGCTACTGGCTGAAGTGACACGATTACTCTCCACGTAGCTTCTCATCCTCAACAAGAGTTGACTGCATTTTTTACATGGTTGTGTTAGGGCAGCAAACATGGTTGCTGCAAGACCCTTTGATGCTCAGACCTCAGAAGTTGTAAAATGTCACTTCTGCCACATGTAGTTAGTGAATATATGTCAGAAGGCTACCCCAGATTCAACACAGGGTGGAATTAAAGATGGAAGGAACCAAAAAAAATTTATGGCTGTGCTTAATCTACCACAGACCATCCTCCAGCCTAAATTGCTTCCATTGCTCCCTGTAGAAAATATATTCACCACCCCACAGATCCCAGTTAATCTCATTTATGGCATCAAGGTCAAACTCCAGTGCCTTGTGACCTGCCTATGGTCCATATAGGGAAGAGGCCCTGGGTACAGCTATGCTGATCCAAAGAGCTGTGAACATCAAAGAAACTTCCCCCAACACATAGAGACAGGGATACAGAGCACATTTGTGAGACTGGGACAGGATGACAGCAAAATTTAGAGGATCAATTAATTCAAAATGGGAAGGAGGAGGGACTTCCCTGGTGGTCCAGTGGTAAAGAATCTGCCTTAGGGCTTCCCTGGTGGCGCAGTGGTTGAGAGTCTGCCTGCTGATGCAGGGGAAATGGGTTCGTGCGCCGGTCCGGGAAGATCCCACGTGCTGCGGAGCAGCTGGGCCCGTGAGCCATGGCCGCTGAGCCTGCACGTCCGGAGCCTGTGCTCCTTAATGGGAGAGGCCACAACAGTGAGAGGCCCATGTACCGCAAAAAAAAAAAAAAGAATCTCCCTTACAATGCAGGGGACACGGGTTTGATACCTGATCAGGGAACTAAGATCCCACATGCCACGGGGCAACTAAGTCCACGCGCCGCGACTGAGCTTGCGCGCCTCAACTAACGCCCACGTGCTGCAAACTACAGAGCCCACGCGCTCTGGAGCCTGTGTGCCACAACTGGAGAAGAGAAAACCCGCACACCACAACTAGAGCGAAGCCCGGGTGCCACAAGGAAACATCCCGCATGCCGCAACTAAGACCCGACACAGCCAAAAATAAATTAAATAAATAAATAATAAATAAATCTTTAAAAACAATGGAAAGAAGGAAAAGCACACAGCAGTCCTTGGTCCATAATCATCCTAACGGTTATCCAGCTCCATGCTGCCAGTTCTGCTCCTCCAGGGCAGGGACTGCTTCTGGAACAGGACTCATTTCTGCGCCTGTCTAGGGCTTCCTCACCCACCTTTCCCCTCAGCACTTGGCTCCACCTCCTGAGCTCTTGGCTCTGCCCTTTGAAGTCACTTTCCTTTTCAGGAAGTATAACTGATCAGGTGTAAATGGCCAAAGTTCAAATGTGTAACGTTTTTTCATCTTGTTTTCTTCTTGTAAAAACCTGGGAGTCCCTTTAATTTTGAGCTGTCTTTTCTTTTTTAATGTAATCTGGTGGTATTTTTATTGGCAAAACTCCCTTAAAAATGTTGCCTCTTTCCTTTGAATCTGATTGTGATCTCTCACCCCAAAACAAGATCCCTAATTTTTTTGAGACACCAAGTGAAGCTTTGGAATGTATGTGAGCCCCCGGGGGGTGTCAATTTCCTAACAATTCTTTGAGCCCCCTTTTCTCTTGCTGGAAAACAAGATCTTAAGAAAGGGTGTTAAAGTCACATGCTTGATTTAATCTTTAGCCCCAGGTCTGGTTTCACATTGTGAATATTTTCCCAATCAGAGGCTAGAGATGAGTAACATTTTCATCTTTATTTTTTTTCTTTGCGGTACGCGGGCCTCTCACTGTTGTGGCCTCTCCCGTTGCGGAGCACAGGCTCCGGACGCGCAGGCTCAGCGGCCATGCTCACGGGCCCAGCCGCTCCGCGGCATGTGGGATCTTCCCGGACCGGGGCACGAACCCGTGTCCCCTGCATCGGCAGGCGGACTCTCCACCACTGCGCCACCAGGGAAGCCCCATTTTTATTTTGCTTGCAACTGAACAGATTCATGTCCCTTCCTGTGTTTTAGCACATGTAGCTATGAAGTTGTAACGTAACGTTTTATTATACTGCATGAAAATCTCCTAAGCCAGATCTACAAGTGAGTTAAGTGCACTTTCTATTTTTCTAGTTATTCTTGGTAAAGGTTTTTCCAGTTGTTCTTCAATTACATAACGTTGAGTCACCTTTGCTCCAACTTCCAAGAGCAATTCCTCTTTGCTCTTCTAGGCTTTCTTTGTATGCCCCTGGGCGCCGTTCCAGCTCTGCCTGTCACACTGCCTCAAAGCCAAAGATGCAGGCTCAGGTTTTTGTTGTGAAACATGTTATTTCTTCTATCAGTTACTTATCGCTAAACTATTCCAAAGTTCACTGCTTTTAAATAACGGAAATGATTTTTTCTTCAAGGTTAAAATTATTATTAATTCTCGGGGTGAGCTAGCCATTTTCTGGGCTCACTTATGGAGTTACATTTGACTGGAGAATCAGCTGCACTGGATTCTCCAAGTTGATTCCAGAATCTTAGAATTTTATTCCTATTAAAAAGTCAGAAGTAAAATCACAACCATAAAATTTGATGGACAAAAGGTACCATAAATTTAAACTTCAAATATTTATCCCCAAAATGAGAAAAAAGAGGCATAGAGAGATTTTACATATATTTTGTTAAATGAGATATTCTTAAAAGCACAAAGGCTCTTCAGTGAGAAAACATGACTGAGGAGAAAAGATTAGTGGTGTGAAGTGTGCATTAAAAATACATAATAAATTTAATAAAACTATATATAATTAAGATATTCAGAGGTAGCTTATTAATAACCTAATATGTACTAAAAATTTACCTAACAATTGAGAAGAATGAGCCTCAGAGAATAGATGTAGAAAGGAAAGTTATAACAATCATTGATATTGCAAGTCAAGTCTAATAAATCTGCCAGATTGAGCGGCTGGTAATAATGTGTGGTCCCTGAGACACATGTGATATCATTCCATTTAAATACCACATTTGGCTTCATAGCTTTCCAGCTACAGGAAGAACTTGACTCTTGATGACATTTATACTAGTCCTTGTAGGATTAAAGACCTGATGCTTTCTTTGCCCAAAATGGTGATGCTACTTGGAGTAACATTTGCCATTTAATGCATTTCTGCTAAGGAATTAGAGTTTATGTATTCAGTCACTAAACGGGGCATTTTAAACACATGTTCTCATTTCTGCTGATTTTTAGCATATTCTGAAAAAGCTAATGGCCAAATAGAGATTCACTTGCAAATATCATACACTGCTAATGGAAGTTCTTTGCAAGTATGTGCTTCTTACCATTTTCTCATCCTCCAAATCTATCAAAGAGGAAAAGAAAAGTAGCATAATGGGCATTTCCTGAGTGACCATATCAGGCACTGCAAGGGGCTGGGGGTGTGAGGACGGTCATTCATTCAAAAGCAGTACATTATTTATTTCTTTTGTGTGTCTTTAAAGGAAAATTTCCAAGGGAAGAAACCTGATGCAGACTTAAAGACAAACCAAAGGTGATGATCTACGGGCACATACCACGGGGTCTTTCCTGTTAGCAGGTAACACCACAACTGGTTGGCATTTACAAAGGCACACCAGACTCTGATTTCCTACCCCCTAAATGTATATAGCAGTTTGAGTCCCATTGGCTGTGAAAACTTAGGCAGATTCTGAGCCTAAGACTTTATTTAAATCTAAGATGCAATAAAGGTCAAGGCTATTATAATAGGTGAGAGAGACTGAACTCAAATCCACTGAAACAAAGTAGGGAGACTTTTACTCCTTGGGTTGAGCTGGTGGAAAGTACTGGTGGACACAGGGGGTCGAGGGCATTGGTCAATGTGATGAAGCCATCTGCATTTGCTAACTGGTGTTTTCTGAAATTGGGCTCCTATTTTCCACAGAGACTACAAGATAGGGTCCCTGTCTTTCTTGATGATTACATTTCACAGGGGTGGATCCTGGGTTCCTGAGAAAGGCTTTTTGGGTTGTAAAACGGACAAGAAGCTGGGAGAAGATTTATATCTCAAAGAGGCAGATCTAAGAGAATTTACCATTGTAAGTTTTCTAAAGTAAATGCATTAAGAAAAGAGAGGTCAAGGGCTTATAGGTGGAAAGAAACCCATTTAAACTTTAGTCAAGCTGAGGGAATTGTGAAGACCATCTTTGTCAGTAAGCGTATTAGATATTTCTTTGCATCTGCTTTTCTGCAGAAAAAGATATATTTAGTTTTTTCACCAGATTGCTGAGAATTTCAAATGATGTGCATATTTTCATCTCTAACCTAAATTCCTTTTATGAACAAAAAGTCTCCTTAGAAATGTTTTACCCATATTCCAAATTTGTGATTTCTTTCCTAGATTTTTTTAGCTAGCAAATAGCTAAGCATTTTTTGGTCAATACTATTTTATTAATTTTTTGAAGTCAAAGGCTCAAAGTCAGTTTTGGCTTCTTTTCTCACACTAACCTGAATCTCAGCTTCTTTCCATTTAACTATTTTCCAATTCCTATAATTGTAAAGATCAGAGTACCTCAAACATAAATCTCTTTCTTTACATTTTGATGCAACTATCTTAATTCAGATTCACTTTCTCCCCACAGGCTCTAGAAAACAGGCCTCCTTCATCCTTGGTCTCTAAATCTACTCTTCCAACGTTATCAATTAAACTTGCTAAAGGTTGCATCTGATATTATCACTTCCTTATTCAAAGCCTTTGATGGTTCCTTTTGCCTAATATTTGACTCATTAATGTATACCCTGTTCCTTTCCAAAAAGAAGTTTTTTTAAAAATGTATTTTCTATTCTCTTCTCCCTCCCTCCTTCCCTCCCTCCATTCCTTTCTTCCTTCCTTCCTTCCTTCCTTCCTTCCTTCCATAATTGTTCATTACTTCCTTTTCTGTCTGTCTCAAACAGTATATTCTGGGAAACAAATCAGATAAGAAAGACATGGTCTGCTCCTCTCATCTTATGATATACTAGAGAAGGCAGACAATTAAACTAGAGCTTAAAACAATCTGTGATAAGTGCTGAGATTGTGAAATCATAGATGTCAAAGTAGTATTTTGCCTAATTAAATATGAAGTTCAAGGCAGACCTCCCTGAGAAACTGATTTAGAATTAGAGCTGAAGAATGATTAATGTTAGTCACATAATGAGCAAAAGGAATGAGGAAGAGGATCCTGGCACAAAGTCTATGGATAATATGTGACAGGTCATAAGGAAAAGAGATAATAAAATGCCTTATTAATCCAGAAATAACTGTGTGACAACAGTTGGCTGGGTGAGGGAATCGTATGGGATGAGGGTTAGGCGGTATGCAGGGGCCAGATAACAGAAGACTTATTAAGACTTATATAGCTTTTTGGGTTTTACTTTTCAATGCAATGGGGAATAAATAAAATATGTTAAATGAACGAGTCACATGAGCACATCTGCATCTTTGACAGAGTGCCATGGAGAATGGATTTTGTAGGGATCACTCACAAGAGAGAAAATCCATCAGGCTGTTCATTAGGCCCCATAAAAATATGCTGGTGACCTAGATTTGGGTGGAAACCATAAATATCCAGTGAGGCAGACATATGTGAAAAATTTTTTAAAGGTAGAATGAATAGGAATTGCTTATAGTTTGGTTTCCTGGAAAGAGAGAGAGGAAAGAGTAATAGATTTGCTGTTACAGCAGCTAGGAGTCTCTGTGGGGATCCTTTTGTATGGAAACACAAAATACCCCAAATAGCCAAACCATCTTAAGAAAGAAGAGCAAAGCTGGAGGCATCACTCCCTGATTCCACACTATACTGCAAAGCTACAGTAACAAAAACAGTATGGTGCTGGCATAAAAGAAAACACATGGTTCAGCGGAACAGGATAGAGAGCCCAGAAATAAACTCACACACGTATGGTCAAGTAATCTGTAACAAAAGAGGCAAGAATATACAAAGGGGAAAGGACAGTCTCTTCAATAAATGGTGTTGGGAAAACTGAACAGCCACATACAAAAGAATGAAACTGGGCCACTAGCTTATACCACACACACACAAAAAGTAACTCAAAGTGGAGTAAAGACTTTAATGTAAGACCTAAAACCATAAAACCACTAGAAGATAACACAGTCAGTATGCTCCTTGATATCAGTCCTGGCCATGGTCTTTTGGATGTGACACCAAAAGCAAAGGTGACAAAAGCAAAAAGAAGGATGTGGAACAACATCAAACTAAAAAGCTTCTGCACAGCAAAGGAAACCATCAACAGAATAAAAAGGCAACCTACTGAATGGGAGAAAATATCATAAATCATATGCCTGATAAGAGGTTAATAGCCAAAATAGATAAAGAACTCAGACAACTTCATAGAGAAAAAAATCCAATTAAAAAATGGGCAGAGGATCTGAATAGATATTTTCCCAAAAAAGACATATAGATGGCCAACAAGTACATGAAAAGATGTTCAGCATCAGAGGAATGCAAGTCAAAACCACAATGAGGCACCATTTTAAACCTGTCAAAATGGCTACTATCAAAAAGACAAGAAATAGCAAATGCCGGTGAGAATTTATAGAAAAGGGAACCCTTGTGCACTGTTGGTGAGAATGAAATTGGTGCAGCCACTATGGAAAACAGCAGAGGGTCCTCAAAAATTAAAAATAGGACTATCATATTAACCAGCAATTCCACCCCTGGGTATTTATGCAAAGAAAATAAAAACACTAATTTGAAAATATATATGCATCCACATGTTCACTGCAGTATTATTCACAATAGCCAAGATATGGAAACAACCTAAGAGACCATCAAAGGGTGAATGGATTTAAAAAAACAGCACACACACACACACACACAGTGGAATATTATTTATTCAGCCATACAAAAGAAGAAAATCTTGCCATTTGTGACAACATGGGTGGACTTTGAAGGCATTCTACTAAGTAAAAGAAGTTTGAGAAAAAGAAATACTATCTGATCTCACTTATATGTGGAATCTTTAAAAAAAATATAAAAGCACTCATAAATACAAAGAATAAATAGGTGGTTGCCAGAGGTGGAGGAGTGATGACTGGGCCATATGAATGGAGGAGATCAAAAGGTACAAACTTCCAGTTATAAAATAAGTGAGTCCTCGGGATATAATGTACAGCATGGTGACTATAGCTAATAATACGATATTGCATATTTGAAAGTTACTGAGAGTAAATCTTAGAAATTCTTACCACAATAAACAATTCTGTAACTATGAATGGTGATGAATGTTCCCTAGACTTACTGTGACGATCATTTCACAATATAGACAAGTATAAAATCATTAACTTTTATAGCTGAAACTAATAATGATGTTGGATGTCAACTATACCTCAATAAAAATTTTAGATTAAAAAATATTAGAAAATCTTATTAAGTAGCTGGGGTTATAAAAGCTGGTATCTTTTTCACATGAATAAAAATGCCTTCCCCAAATCATTAAATGGGCTTTAACTGTGGCTTTTATTCTAAGATCTTTGTGCAAAAATGGCAACTGATTTGTTTCTAGCCAATTCAAATTAACACTTTCCTGAATTCACACTAAAGTTACATTATATGACTAAACAAACACCAGAAAGGGATTTTCCATTATAAGGAAAAAATTGCAGATGTGAGAGTGGAGTGTTTCAAAGACTATCTTCTGAAAGTGTGTCCCAGAAGACACCGAATAATGGTAAATGTGAATTTAAGTTCATACGCACATAAATAATTGTGCATATTTATTGTTCATTTATAATTTGGGTTGATACCTATTCACATTAAACTCAGCCATTCCTGAGATTTCCCCTCTCTAATGGTTGTGCAGACTGTCCTGGGATTCACCTAGCATCAAAATGATGATTGAATCACCACTTACTTCATGAATCAGTCAGTAAAGTTTACTGAAACAGTGCCTTCAGATGTAGGAGCTTTTCTGAAATCCCCAGTTTGTGCACGTTACAGCCCTTATTCTTTGGATTCAGCCTCTCTATGTGGTTTTCCCCCCTGAAGTCTTGCAATCTCTAGGATTATTCCTGTATATTAGGGCTTGGGTCCCTTCAGGTAGCAGAATTCCACGTCTTGTTCCTTATAAGTTCCCAACTTTAGCCTTTAAGACAATTATGAAAACCACATCAATGGGCCTATGCTTTAAAAACATTCAGGAAAAGGTATCACCCATAATTTAGTAAGACGCATTGCCCAAATTACCTAACATTGCAATTTGAGATTCTATCATAAAGTGTATGTTACTAAATACTAATTTTTCTAAAATGAGGATTCAAATTTTTGAATGTTTTCTTTGCATTGTGTGGGTTGAAATCATACTCTGTACTCCTTGTTTCTTTTGTAAGTAAAATAATGACTTTATGGAAATGATACTCCAGGAGCTGATAGCAACCCCTGGCCGAAAGCCAGCAAGAACATGGACATGTTGGTACTTTATCTGCAGGAAGTGAACTCTGCCCATAACCTTAATGAACTGGGAAGAAGACCCTGAACCTCGAGTTAGATAACAACCCTAACTGACACGTGGGTTTCAGCATGGACAGACTCTGAGAAGAGGGTCTAGTGAGCCCACACCTGGAATCCTGGCCCATGGGAACTCTGAGATAACACATTTTTGTTGTGTTAAGACCCTAAGTCTGGGGTAATCTGTTACATAGCAACAGAAAACTAACACAGATACTACGAAAAGGTGTTCCCAATCAAGTGATAGTGGTGAATGTCAAAGTGCAATGTACTGTGTAATTTCTTTGGAGAATCTAAATGGAGTAATCAAAAAAAAATGATAGCATTGTCAAATAAATGAAAATATATCAGTACCAATTAGGCTTAACCTTGTTTAAAAAACACTTTTTGGTGGAACAAATCCTGCTGACTGGCTTCCTTGTATGATGTCCAATAGTCAGCATGGTCCATTTTATCGAGAGATCAGTAACAATGGTAATGAAATTGCAGCATCAGTGCCTTCTAATAAGGCATGGTTATAGCACAGGTGGGCAAGCTATCCACTCTAAATCTAATTTGTGGTCTCAATAAGAAAATGGAAGATTTTTCATTACTTTTAGCATTATTCTGAAGATTCAGGGCTCATCATGCCAAACAAATGACTAAGCAGCCTCACTTATCTTAATTAGAGCACATCTTAATCAAGACAGTGTCTGTCAGAATATTTCTTGTAAGACAGTTCTTAGTCTCATCATAACATCAGTCACAAGGGAATCACCCCACAAGGGGTACCTCTTTGAATATACATCTGAAAACAGTTAAAATGAGTAGTCAGTTCTAAAATCTTATGTAATGAACTCTTGCTTCTTAAATAAAACATGATGGTCATTTAATCCAAATATTTGTAGCTTGGTGTCTTAGCTCATTTTTCAGAATCTACACAAGTGATTACACATGAAAATGTAAATTCACTTAATATACCTGGAAATGTTTGCATAGTTATGGGAAAAGTTTCCTACTTGTCAAACAAAAGAAACACGGTTTTGAAAAAATAGCATATAAATAATGTGTTCATGACCCTGTAAAACCCAATTTACATCTTGAGTTGTAAACAGCATCATTACCCAACTCTTTGCTCATTCCCCAGTAACAGCAGTTAAACATCGTATACATTATCATTTAACTTTTCAGTACCCTCCCACTTGGACTTGTCACTTACTTTGAAAAATGGGATATTCATATCCCTGATGTAAGCAGAGGCTGAGAAAAGGCTTGTACCTGTGGCCTTGACCTCATATGCCTCTGCAGTGATGATGAGAAGTTCATGCTCGGCCAACTCATTGGTCCCCAGAGGAGATGAGAGACACTTGGAGCAGAGCTCAGCCTGGGTCTGTTAATCCCCATTTCACTCAGAGTCAAGACCAGTAGAGACATTCCTGCAGACTCACCCTACAGTAGCCAAGTGCCAGCCAACTTGCAGATTTGTAAGCCTGCAAATTAGTACTTATGTTTGTATGTCACTGAGATGTTACCGTTGTCTATTACATAGCAATTTTATCATAATAGCTAAATTATACACTTTCCAAATTCTATTTAATATATAAATCACAAGAAGAAGAAGAAAAAATTAAGATCCATTACTGAGTCTAAGTAACTGAAAGTTTTAAGGGTCTTTTAAAGATATTAATAATAATGGTTCTAGCAGGGCTTTAGTATCAACAATCAAAACTTGGTGGGTATCTGTGTAATGTGATTCAAAATAACACAAATTCAACTGCACAAGCCTTTAAATGAATGGAAGTATAGATTGGTGGTAGTATAAATTGGTAAATTCACCTTTGAATTTACTATCTAATCATATAGTTTAGATATGATAGGTCTCACTGAAATCGATCTCTCGGTACACATCCAAAGAAACCTGTACATATTTGCAAACAAAATACAAATTAAATTATGTTCATAACACGTTAATCTTAAACAAAAATCATAAATAACCCATTGTACTTCAACAGGAGAGAACATAATATTAGTCAGCAGTTACAAAAATCAAACTACAGCTATGTAAAATAAAACGAGTAGAACACACAGTCATAGGGTTGAGGAAAAAAGAGATACAAAGGAATACATGCTCTATGATTCCATTCACATTAAGTTTGTTATAGGGATAGAAATCAGGAAAACGCTTATATTTTGAACATAATGAGTAAGACAGGTCTTAAGGGCTGGATTGCTATTAATGTGCATACCAGATAATTCAAATTATACATCATTCTAGAAAAGGCAAAACTACAGAAATAATAAAAATATCAAAGGTTGCCAAGGGTTTGGGGAAAGGGTAGTAGGGTCAAAAAGGTGAAGCACAAGGAATTTTTATTTATTTTTAATTTGTACTGTAGTATAGTTGATTTACAATGTGTGCTAGTTTCAGGTGTACAGCGCACAAGGAATTTTCAGAGCAGTACAACCATTCTGCATGATACTGTAACTGTGAATACATGACACTGTGCAGGTGTTAAAACCAACTGAACTTTAATAGCACAAAGAGTAAACCTGAATAACTTAAGTTTTAAGAGTAACTTAAAACAATCACTTGTGAGGTTGAGGTATTCCAGGAAGGAATGGAGACTATGATGAAAGACTCTAAGTATATCACAAATGTGTGACAGCTTCTCACTGAAGGGGTGAGACGAGATGGGGGTTCTCACTGGGGGTAAATGATGGGGACCTTTGGAAATCTAGGTAACTTTGGAAATGACCCTATAACACTAAACATAAAGAATACACAGATAAGCATATTTTCTAGTTGATCTAGTTGACAGAGTTGCATCCTGTGTGTATACGAAATAAGAAGTTTGGGGCTGCTATGCATGCATGCTGGAACTGAAAATGTATGGAAATGGATGTTGAAGGTGGGAACTGTTTCTTCCTATTGGAGTAGGAAGATACAGAAGAAAAGGTAGTGGTTACTCATATGATAATCGATTTAAGTTAGAGACATCAGAATGAACCTACAGTTAGCTTCATATAGATACAGATGAATGGGTAGAGAAATAAAGAGTGATCTGGGCACATACGGTGCCTAGACTGTGGTTTCCAACACCGTTCTCCAGTAAAATTAGCCAGGGCTCCTTGAAGAAATGTTTGATTCTAGGACTGAGCCAGGACATATATGAGCCCAGAACATATCATAGTTCCAGAAAGTAAGAGATTTAAAAAAAAAAAAAAAAAAAGATGGGGATATGTCAAAGGGACACAGGAGCTCACTGAAATGGCCAAAGCTGGAACAATCTGACCAAACAAAATTAATAAAATTGTATTGGATTATACACCAAAGTACAAAGTAAGTATCCAAGTGTCCTTACTGATGTAATGATTGAATAAATAAATGGGGGAGTAGCAACAAGTCTCTCATACAGAAGAATGCCAAATAATTGACATAGATACACTACCCTCAAAGAAGTGGACCATAAATCCCACTCCCTAAAGGTGTGCTGCACATCATAACTTCTTCCCAAAAGGCCAGCATCAAAGGTGGGGAGGGGTACCTATACAGTCTAGAACCCTGGCAAACACTGCCTCAGCCAACTGATCAAGACCTACATCAGTAGTCATGAATCATGTTGACAGTAGGTACCCTTGATATGAAACGATGGAAATGACGTTTTACCTGTGTGATACTCCTGACAAAAACGCATAGCAGTGGTCTAATTATGAGAAGAACGGCAGAAACATTCCAATAGAGGAGCATGCTACAAAATATCAGATCAGTATTCCTTAAAATTGTCAATGGTATCAGAACAAGGAAAGTCTAAGAAAGTGTCACAGCCAAGAGGAGCCTAAGGAGACCAGACAATTAAATATAATGTGGTATTCACAATGAGATACTGAATCATAAAAGAATAAACTATAGAAATGTTGACATTGCCAGGTATTTCTCCAGCAAAGATGGGTTTATTTGGGATCAGCAGAGACTTGCACTTTGGGGTCTGCAACCATGGAGAGCCACTTGCAAGTCCCCACACAGCAAGAGAAGGAGAACGCTTTTATAAGGAGGAAAAGGGATTTGGAAGGGTCATAGTACACAAAGAGTCCACCCGTGGCTTTACATGGTTGAGCCCTTGTTAGGAAGGACATGTTGGGCTCCGCTATGTCACAGGGCGTGAGAGCTCCCCCTGCTGGTCTCTCGACTCTTTAATTGAGGTTTCTGTTTATTAATTTTTATAGAAATATTAACAAATGTGGTACTTTAGTTAATAATAAATGTAAATATCGGTTCATTAATTAGAACAAATATACAATACTAATGTAAGATGTTGACAATAGTGGAAATTGGGTGTAGAGTACATAGAAACTATAATATCTTCTCTCTTTTTTTGTAAATACAACACTGTTCTAAAAATAAGTTTAATTTTTAAAAAACTTCTGAAGGAAAGGATAGGAATATGGGGGTATAATTTACATTAGGAATAGTAGGATATAGGAAATACTCTTAGAAATAGTTAATTTCATGATATAAGGAAAATAAGTTCATGTAAACACAAATGTGTTCCTCTGTGTATATTATACTATATTCCCCTACATTTCAGGTTTATAATATAACAAGGTAAATTATCAAGATTGAAAGTATACATCAAATACCATAGCAACACCTTAAATTTTCTTGAGCTGCCATAAATGAAGCTATAATAAATACCTAAGCACTTTGTGTCACTACACAAATTCCAGCTTTTACTACCCATTCCACTCCCTAATTTTAAAATGGTTGGTACTATTTAAAATTGGCATATTCAATAAAAATATTGAAAAAAATATTCAAAAAAAATAAAAATATTTTATCTGCTTAGTAAAAATATTTTATCTGCTTAGTAAAAATTCAAAATGATCTACTGTGCTCAATGATCAGGACACACTGTTGAATAAAATTGATATAATCTCTCTTTGAAAACCTTATAGTTTTGGTTCAAATAGTGTAAATTATTTTTTCAGGTTACATGTTCCAATAGAATAAAAACAATTTTTGATATTTAAGAATTACAGGTTAACATATTACATAACATTTGGGTCATACAACGCTAACAGCTTAAATTTCTTCTCTAAATTATATATTTCAGAGACAAAAATAAAGCATTATAGTAGAACCATGAAAATATTTCTTTGAAGAAATCAAGATCCCTCAGCATTTGTGACCAGACTCATTTATAAAAGTTAGCTTAACCTTTCTAACTCATTACAATATTATTTCTTCAATGTCTTGCTAAGTAATAAACCAGTTGTTTCGTTGGTATTTCAATTATGTATTCACTCATTAACTGATATTGTCTGCCAGGGGCCTAGGATCCAGCGCTGTTAGCAGGGGAAAGGATCTGACAACACAGGTTGTTTGGGCCCGTCCTGAGGTTTCAGTGGGATACCTGTTGAGCAAGCAGGTGTCAGGGTGGTCACTTAGGACAAGGAGCCAAAATAAAAGTAACAATCAAGTCTTATCCACTTAGTGAAAGAGTGGGAGCAAGGTAAAAAAGGTGCCAACCCCACGGACTGGCACCAGGAGAGGATCGGGCAGATGCTGCACAAACAGGGGGGATATCTCACTGCTAGAGCCCAAACAAAAGGCTCCCATCTCCTTACAGACCTGTGGTCTGGGAAAAGGGAGTGAGGGAAAAGCTAAGAGGGAAATACTCAGAGTTAAAGTGGAGAAAAATGCCTCAGTCAAAGCGTAAAATTGCTCATAAGATCTTCTTATCATCATTGTATCATCTATAGGATTTCAGGGATCCCTCTCTATCATTCCTGATATTCATAACTTGTTTCTTCAGTTTTTTTTCTTTTTCACTTATCAGTTTGGTTGAAGTTATCAACTCATCAAATTTACTGATACGTCTAAAGACCTAACTTTAAGTTTCATTGATTTTCTCTATTACTTTTTTAAAAATTTTATTTCACTGTTTTCTGATATTTATTATTTTCTTCCTTTGGTTTGCTTTGGGTTTAATTTGATCTTCTTTTTCTATTTTCTTGAGAGAGAAGATGAAGTCTTTGGAGGTTCTTTATTTTTTACTAATATAGGTTGTTAGTGTTATAAAATACAATGTAAGCACTGTTTCAGTTGCATCCTATAAAATTTTAAATGTCATGTTTTCATTTTCATGCAACGCTCATTCCTAAGATTTTTAAAAATCTTTTGAACTATTAGTCAAAATAGAAATGTTTTGATTTTCAAATATTTAAGCATTCTCTACATATCTTTGTTTTATTGAATTTTAATTTAATTACATAGGACTCAAGGGACAATGTTTGTATGACAAATATTTTAAACATATTAAGACTTACTTTATTGCCTAGATTATAGCTTATGCTGGTAAATTTTCTTATACACTTGAAAAGGACATATATTCCGCTTTTGTTGGGGGGAGTATTATATAAATGTCCATTAGATCAAGTTTGCTAGCAGGATTATTCAATTTTCTATATCAGGGAATGGCAAAATACAGCCTGCAGGCCAAATTCAAGCCACTGTGTGTTTTGGTAAATAAAGTTTAATAGTAACACAACTGTCTCCACTGAAATATGTATTTTTTGGTCATTTCTGCACAACAAGGGCAGAGTTGAATAGTTGCTACAGTGACCATATAGCTCACAAAACCTAAAATATTTACTAGATGCCTCTTCAATGAAAAAAAAATTGCTGGCCACTATTCTCTATCCTTATTCATTTTTCCCTCTATTCATTCTATTAGTTACTGAGTGAGTTGTATTGAAATCTCTAATTGTAGATTCATTTATTTCTGCAGTTTTTGTATGGGTATTTTGATGTTCTCTTGTTATGTACATAAATGTTTCTTCTTGACAAATTGACCCGTTTTATTCTAATGCAAAGTCCCTCTTATCTCTGGTAATGCTTGCTCATAAATATATTTTGCCTGGTGTTAATACCACCTCATTATTTTTCCCTTTACCATTGCTAGCATAGTATACACTTTGTAATCTCATCACTTTTAACCTAATTATATCAATATATTTAAGGTGGGTTTCTTGTTCAACATATAGTTATGTTTTGAATTTATATAATTCAGCAATAGTTACCTTTTAAATGGAGTGTCTATGTCATTTATATTTAAGGTGATTATGGATCTGGATGAGTTTATATTATCAGCTAGCCATTTGTTTTTTATTAGTCCTGCCTATTCTTTGCTCTTTTTCTTCTTTTTCTACCATCTTTGGATTATCCTTTTCATAACTACCATTTATGAGTGCATTTTATCCCCTATGTTTATTAGCTATGAAGCTCTTTTGTATATTTTATAATTACACTTGACCTTTGAACAACCCAGGTTTGAACTGCATGTGTGCACTTACATGTGGATTTTTTTCAATAGTAAATACTACAGTACTACACAATCTATGGTTGGTTGAATCCAAGGAGGTGGAACTGAGGATTTGGAGGGCTGTCAGTTTATACATGGATTCTCAAATGCACAGAGGGTCAGTTCCCCTAACCCGCACGTTATGCAAGAATCAACTGTACTTTGTGATTTACAGTATGTGTATGTCTAGCTTCAAATAATATTATCCCAATTCATTTGTAGTATAACATCCTTACTACAGTATAATTTAATTTGTCTCCTGGCCTTTGTGCTACTGCTGCCATGTATTTTATTCCTACATATGTATTTAACACTACAATACACAGTTATTTGTTTTAAAAAGTCAATTTTCTTTTTTAAAAAATGCTATTTTATAGTTAACCATATATACATGGCATTCTTCATTTCTTGGTGCAGTAAGAGATTTCTGTCTGGTATCAGTTTTCTTCTATCTGAAGAACTTCTTTTACCATTCCTTGTAGTATAAATCTTCTAATGATGAATTATCTTAAACTTTGCGTATATCAAAAGTCATTATTTTTCTTTTAAAAAGAGATATTTTTAACGGATATAAGAACATGGGATAACAATTTTTTCTTTCAGATCACAGATGCTGATCCACTCTTTTCTGGATTGTACTTTTATAACAGTGTTATTTTCTCCCTCTGTACATAATGGGTCTTTTTCCCTCTGGCTCCTTGGGAGATTTTTATTCATCGTAGGTTTTAGGCATTTTGATTATGATGTGCCTTATTGTAGTTTTCTTCATATTTTTTGTTGGAATTCTTTCAGCTTCTTAGATCTATGGGTTCATTGTTTCCATCACTTCTTTTAAGTTGGCCCTTATTTACATTTTTTCCATCCTCTTTCTTGCCTCTCCTTCTGAGACTTTGTTCGGTTTTTTTCTCCTTTTTCCTTTTATGTTCTTTATCTTGGATTGTTTATATTGCTATGTCTTCAACTTCATTAATCTTTTCTTCTGCAGTGTCTACTCTATCATCTCCAGCACTGCATATTTTATTTGTGTAAGTGCTATTCAGTTATTTTGCATATCTTCTATGTTTTTAATATGCTCATGCATTCCTCTACCATCTTGAGCATATTATTTATAGTTATAACCACTTTAATATTCTTGTTTTCTGATTCTATCACCTGTGTAATTTCTGGCGCTTTACCTATAATAGGGCTTTCTCCTCATCAAAGATATTCTAGCAAATCTGCACCAAGAGCAGCCTTTAGTCTATGACTATTATAACCCAATACTGAAGCATATCCTCTTGAGTTCTCTACCTCTACGTGATGTATGACAAAGTTTTTGTGTTTTTTGTTGGTTTGTTTCCATTCTGGTGTGTGGGAAACTAATATTCCCATTTTTGTGGGGGAATCAGAGCTTGTTCTGTTTTCTCCTTTCCAGTGGCTCTTTCCACGCTTTGGGTATTTTCCTCCCATACTTGTGATGATTACTGTTCAGTTGAAGAATAATGGAGAAATTTCTGATGTTCTCTCTCTGTTCACTTCTCTCTTGTTCATGCTGTTCTCTTCCTCAGTTCCCTGGCTTGTGCATTGTAGCTGCTTTGTCCACCCCAAATTCTCAACTGTCTCCTCTGAGGAGCCTTCAGGGTTCTTTTTGGGTTCATCCATTCTGCACTGTGTCCTATAAACTCTCTCTAGGTGGTAACCTGGGACAACTGTAAGACTCGCTTCATTTACTTCTCTTAAGAAATCACCGTAGTGTGCTGTTTATTGTCCAATGTCTAAAAGCCTCTGTTTCAAATATTTTACCTTGTGTTTGAATTATGTAAAGCAAAAGGATACATCAGGACACAGTGACTCCATCACAGCTATAAGCAGAAGTCTTATCTCCCCAACACAGTGAGTTGTTTATGCATTATTTTTATTAGAGCAATTTTTCTAAAAAGACTCCAGATAGCATCATATTTCACTGAATCTAAGATGTCACTGTTTTCTAATGTGATATTATTTTTTGTATCACTAAGAATAACACTTACAATTTTATTTTCACAATCCATTGCTATACTCAGATTTCAGAAATACTGAACGTGAAAAAATGAGCACCACTGAGCTAGTAAAACACTATCATATTGACAATAGATGGTAAATAAACACATTATAATAATGTTAAAATTTATACATGATCATTTTTAACTAGTTTCACCTTTTCTAGATTACATAAATTTGACATAAATAGGTATTTAATATCTATTTATTATTTTTCTAATAATCACATTATTTTCCATGAGTGAAACATGAACTTTCAAAAATTGAAAATTATTATACATAACAAGAGCTCTGCCATTCACTGTCCTTTTAAAGGATTTAAATTTATCTTTCTGCAACAATGATAAATTGACTAAGAAGGTCTATAAACTTCTCACACAATTAGAGTCTTCAAGTGTCACTGTGGTGTTTCCCTAACCAAACTGTATTGAAAGAAAATACGAACGGGAATACAGATTATCATGAAACATCACTTTAAAAATATTTAAAATAAATGGTCATCTCATCACGATTCTAAAACTGAATGTTCACATTATTATATTTTCATATAAGTAAGTTACATGTAAGTGACATCATCCCAAACTTCGATTTGAATTTGAAATCTAGCAATGAGTCCACAGAAATTTTAATAGATTAACTAGGACCTGAGTTACCACTTCACGCTTCCACTAGGTCTGTTAATTCATAAAGAACAGGTAACACATTGTCCTTCTTCTGGCTTTAGCTTATGTTATGATTTTGGGACATTATAGATACTGAAATATTTATGGAATTAAATTTTAAATGTGCTAGGGTAAAGTAAGCCTCTGATAGTTCACAGCTACAGTCAAATTCAATGTTCACTAACAACTGGAGATAGAAGGATCCTAAGTCAACTTATCTGGGATCCTAGACCTTGATAAAATGTTGACATGAACAAATAAGCCATCATTACAGAGACAATTTTTTAAATGACAAGACATTTTGTATCACTTTGATGCTTCATTACTAAGTGTTCTTGTTAATGAGGCAGCTTAGAGCAGTTTTAACTATAGTTTGGAGAAAGGTCAGCCATCACTCATTTGTATGTGTAGTAAAATAAGGATTACAAAATAATTAATTTTATGGCCCATAAATATGTAATTAAAGATGTGAAGTCACCAAATTATCTGAAACTTCAAAGCCTGCCTCCCTGGTGACCATTTAAATTAGCTACATTAGTGTGTATTTCTTCTGTATGGCTGAGTGACAGTCTGGGTTTGCACTTAACGTACATTTCCAAATCTTATACAGCTTCCTGTCCTTACTGTGCACATCAAGGACTTTTTTTTTGAAGGGTGGAAACTGAATAGGTTCAGAAAGCAGATTAGCCAGTATCAGTAATGGGGACCCGCAAGACAACAGTACAGAATCTATTAATTTGTATCACACGGGCCAAATTACTTGGTCAATGAAACAGGGAAAACACGTATTCTTATTACGTCTGAAATTAGCTAAAATGCTTGAAAATCACTTACCCATTCATATAGCAACATTCAACAAGTATCTATTAAGAATTCAACACTATGTTGTCATTAGTTGTACAAGACGTTACCAAGTATAGTCCTTTGCTTTCAGGATCAAACAGGCTATGTCTTCACTCTCATCTGTTAAAAAGGGGAATCAAATTCCATCCTATTTGATATTTTAATAGGTTTCAATGATAGTGAAGATGTTATGGAGTCAAATACCAACAATAATATGTATTTGTTAAGAAAGAAATTATACCAGAAGAAAAAAATCAATAAGAACCTAGGGGCAAGACGGGAATAAAGATGCAGACCTACTAGAGAATGGACTTGAGGATATGGGGAGGGGGAAGGGTAAGCTGGGACGAAGTGAGAGAGTGGCATGGACATATATACACTACCAAATGTAAAACAGCTAGCTAGTGGGAAGCAGCTGCATAGCACAGGGAGATCAGCTTGGTGTTTTGTGACCACCTACAGGGGTGGGATAGGGAGGGTGGGAGGGAGACGCAAGAAGGAAGAGCTATGGGGACATATGTATATGTATAACTGATTCACTTTGTTATAAAGCAGAAACTAACACAGCATTGTAAAGCAATTATACTCCAATAAAGATGTTTAAAAAAATCAATGAAAATTCTCTAGTAAATCATCTGCAAAGTTACTGAAAAGTGATAGAATAAAGTAATCTCTGCCAGAAACAGTCCTTTGAGAGTTGTGGCCATAATGATGGCCACAATGATAATGGCCAGTGACCATGAATCATCTCAGAAAAGTGAAAGTGAAAAAAAAAGTGAAAGTGAAAAAAAAGTGAAAGTATAGCAGATTGTAATTCATTAATGGTTATTTTATCCCAGGGATCTACACGTTTAGTAATAGTTACTGAATTCCTAGGGCAATCAGTTAATTATCACATTATTTTTAAACTCCTTGGAAAAGGAAAAGGGGCAGTGACCTTCTGTTACTACTGAAATGCCAGTTGCTGCCTTGACCAAAGCTAACTCAGCTCTCTGCCTGTTTCTTAAAAAGCCCAAGTCTGAGCTACTACAGATTCTTCCCAGAAAAGGAATTTTTAAAACTTCTTGAAATATCTACTGAATGACTTATTTGGGGAGTTCTAAAAATAAGCAATTCCAGATGCTCTGACTTTAACAAATTAACTAACGCCTTTGAATGCTGATGACATGTTGAAATGTAATAAACCAACTTGGAGGTATATTTGTCAGTAAGTGTGTTCAATATTTTTTTAGTTCAAACTCATGGAGAGACCGTAAATACAATGAAAACCATAAGCGGAGGCTTAATCTATTTACTCTTCACCCATTCCAAAAGGGTGATACAACCATTCCACTCAAGTCTTGCTGCTAACGTAAACAAAGTCTAGTCTCCGTGCAATGGCCTCTTTAACACTCTCGTTACAGTTTACTTCTTCGGATCCCAGTAACACTTCACATTCTTGAGTCTCTGTCTGCTTGACCTTTTTATATACTTGTTCTTACTCAGCATTATTTCTATTGCCTTTCCTTTTTACTCCTTTTCTCACCCCTCTTCCTTAGTAACACCATTATTTTTTCCCCTGAGTTTTCTTCTCTCTTTCAGCTCTATAAATTTTCTTTTTGTATTGCCAACCCACCCCATGCTTTCAACTACAGGCCCGTAACTCATAGAAGTTTACTTATAACACCAGCCTCTGGCATGAATTCCAAACTCATGACTCTATTTAAATACCTCAGAAAAATTATAACTGCTCTTTATACAAGTACAACAATAATAAAAATATAAATAACATCAAATATGAAAAATTGTGAAGGCCTTATACCCATCACAAGCATTAACTCAACATAAATCACAGAACTAATTGTAAAACAAAAAAGTAAAAAAGTACCTAGAGGATAACATAGGAGGCAATCTAAATGACCTTGGGTTTGGCTATGACATTTTAGATACAACATCAAAGGCATGAGCAACGAAAGGAAGAACTGATAAGCTGGACTTGGATTTCCAGATCTGAGAAAGACATTATCAAAAGACTGAGAAGACAAGGTATAGACTGGAAGAAAGCATTTGCAAAAGATGTATCTGACAAAGAACTGTATCCGAAATATACAAAGAACTCCTAAAATCTAGCAATTAGAAAAAAAACAAAAAACCTATTTTGAAAATGGGTAGAAGTCCTGAACCTCACCAAAGAAGATATACAGATGGCAGATAAGCATATGAAAAGACGCACATCATGTCACCAAGGAAATGAAAATTAAAACAATGAGATACCACTATACACTCAATATAGAAAGGTCAAAATTTGCAGCACTGACAACACCTGGCAAGGATGGGAAGCAAAAGGAACTCTCATTCGTTGCTGGTGGGAATGCAGAAAGGTACAGCACAGAGGATTTTTAGGGCAGTGAAAATACTATAATGTGTATGATACTATAATGGTGGATACATGTCATACATGTGTCCAAACCCACAGAATATACAACACCGAGAGCGAACCGTTAAGGCAAACTATGGATTTTGTGTGATAACAATGTTGTCCCTGTAGGTTCATCAGTTGTTAACAAATGGACCACTCTTTGGGAGGCTCTGCGTGTGTGCGGGCAGGGAGTAGGTGGGAAATTTCTGCAACATCTCTTCTATTTTTATGTGAACCTAAAACTGCTCTAAAAACTAAGTCTTTTTTTTTTTTTTTCCGTCAAAACCATCTCTCCCTATATTCCCTGTTTTGGCTATTTATTCAGTGAACTAAATTACCAAACTCGATACCTTGCAGTCACCCCCCACCCAACTCTCAAAATAGAAAAATCACATTTTTAGACTATTTTACCTTTGAGTTCTCTCTAATAACTCACTTCTAAATTCTCATTAGCACTGACTGAATTAAAGCATAAAATTAGATTACTGCAAAATGATATCCTTTTACCTTTCGATCGTAAGTGTTCCTTTACTGGATCTGTTAATTACACTGATGCCAGAAACATGTTTTAAAATACAAAGTAGTTTATGCTATTCCTATGCTTAAAATTGGGTTTTATAGGCTTAAAAATAAAGTCAAATTCCTTGAAATGGAACAGAATGTCTGTCATATTCTGGCAGGTAGCCCCCCTGTCATTCTCATCCCCTGCCACTTCCTGGGATGCAGTATACATGCCCCCTCCCATCATGCAGCTTCTGTCTATAATGCTGGTCTTCCTTGTTAACTTAAATCATCTATATCCTTTTAATGTATGAGGCAAACGTAGTTTTCTGCAGTCTCCCTGAAGTCCGTGAAGTTGATTGGACTTCCCCACCCTGTGTGCTCACAGCATATTATGAAATACTGCAATATACGTGTCATTATATTAAGATGTATCGTTTTCATATCTGTTTGCCCTACTAAATTGTGAATTCTTTGAAGACAGGAACTATGTATTACTTGGTCTTTACCCTGGTCGTTGAGAAAATGAAGTGGCAGAAAAATTGTTCAAACTATCATCTGATGGCACTCACTTTGCAAACCAGACCAACACATTCTGATGGAAACATGTAACATGATGAGGAACCTCCAGATGGTCAAGACAAAAGGAAAAAGAAGTCGAGATAAGTGAATACAAGTTTGTGTGTACTGATGCACAATACGTATATTCTTGAGGAGATATGCTGGTCTCTTAAATTAAGGGTTTTAGATTAATGCAAGATATTGACAGGTTACCGAAAACTAACAGCAATGATGTAGAGAAGACAAATGGCATAGTTTGGAAAGGCAGCTGTCTGAGGAATAGTCTCAGACAGCTTAGGAAGATTAGGAAGACAGATTAGGAAGCAAACAGGCAACTTGTCTTTTCAGTTTGCAGGAGCCACACAGACATGTGTTTAACTCAGGCCTGGGGACCACAGACAGTGATGTGCCTTAGTGACCTGAAGTATATGTTCTCTAATATATAGTTCAGGGCTCACCTTTCTTACCACACCAAAAGTAGATTCCTCATCTCTCCCTGTCTTTTTTAGATTCCTGTAGCACCTGTCACAACTTTACCATCAAGGGGTATCATTGTGCAAGGTCATTACCTGGTTACCTACCTGTATGCCTTCATATGGGAGCCACAATTTTTGGAGGTCTATCTTCTTTTTGTCTTATATCACATCACATGGCTCTCAATAGTTGTTCAATACCTGCTGAATACTGATGAATGGGGAAGGTGTGAGGCGTCATTGATAATGATTGCAACGAACTCAAGTTGCCCTCTGTAATAAACTATGTAGCCTGAGAAATGCCTTTCAGTAATCAGCTTGATAAAGGAGAAGTAGGAAGTTAGGAAGATTATAGGAAATTGAATCTAGATTTGGGGTGCCGGTGGGGAGATTCTGAACAACTGATGAGTATATGTATTGAAATATACTGAATGGACTTTTGGGTCAGGTTTATTGAAGTATAACTTAGAGCGAAATTTACTCTTTAATGTGTAGTTCTATACATACAGTCATATGCACACAGTACTGTAACTACCATCCTACTGAAGATATAAAACTTTCCAACACCCCCCCAAATTTCTGCATGCCCTTCTGTAGACAACTCTTCCCACATAATTGGAGGCTTTAACTGATTGACAATGACTTTTAAAAAAGACATTCTTTATAAGCTGAAAATCTCTGAAGCCCATGGTAGTAGACACAAGTTTTTCAAAAATTCTAATTTTCATTTATAACCCTGAATTTCATAACTGCACCAGTTACTGCCAGTTATGTTTCCTGACGTAATAAAGCATCCTTCATTTATTTCTGAGAAAATGTCTGGCAAAGCAAATATAGATGACCCTCTTTGTTTGTCAGTAACTTTTTAAGGCAATAATAATGTTCCATAAAATAAGTGACTAGTTTAGCTCATAACTCAAATCGTCACAAAAACTTTCTCTTTGAGACAACCAGTAAGCTGCTGTGTGTGGCAGAAGTGCTGTATGTACACTTCCATTCTTTTCACACACAATGTTAAACCAATGTGTACTCAGTGGTCAAGATTTAATAAAATGAGTAACTTTTACTGCTTCATCAATGGTGCTTTCAGGTCCGCAGAGACAAGGACATCAAGATGAGACTGGACTTGCAAGAAATTAATAGGGGAAAACGGCTGTGAAAGAAAATGTGAAGTGAGTCACATGGGTCAGACCACAAGGCAGGTCTGGCCCTGAGACACAGAGACACGAAGGAAAAGAAAGTTGGCGGAAACTGATGAAACGGCAGTTCTCTTCTACAGAAAGTCCGAAGTACTGGCTTGGGGAGCATCAGTGAGCCCTCCAGCCACGGTTTCTCGCCAGAGGAGATCTGCTCGTCCAGGAACTTTAATGCCCCTGCTGGCTTCAGCCATTGGTCATTCGGGGTCGCACAAGTCCAGAAGGAGTTCAGAGTTCAGCCTCTGGGCCCTGAAATTGGAGCACTGCGAGGCTCAGGGATACTACAATCGAGGACATTTACAAGGAAAATTGGCTCTTTTTCTTTTAATGTGAGTGTTCAGTTGTCAGGAATACAATGTCTACCACTACAGTTCGTTTCTATCACCTTGAATTGTGTCAAGGTGCCACCGCTTTTGCAACATCAGTACAAGTGTCAACATACTGAAAATGGCACATAATGTCTTAATATCATGATAGAAAAGAGACTGGCCTTGTGGACTTGCTGAAAAGTCTTGGAATCCCCCCAAGACACATTGAGAACCACTGCCCTGTATCAAGTTAGGAAATACAACGCTGCTTTAATCTCCACTCAATTCCTTTCTCTTTCTGAGTTGTATTCCATTTTATGGATATACCAAAGTACGTTGTTTATGCTTTCCTGCTGAATAATACATGTTTGTTTTTTTCCGGTTTGGGACAAATATTTATACTATCGCTATAATCATTTTGTGTGAACATTAGTTTTTATTTTTCCAGAGTAAATACTTAGGAGCAGAATTGTTGGAGATCTAAGTGCGTGTTCATCTTTATAAAGAATGCCCAAACTGTTCTACATTCTGAATTACCACTAGCAGGGAGTGAAGAATATAGTGAAAGAACAGATCAGCTAGTGTCAGAGGTGGGGGAGGGGTAACCAGAACAGTAGCAGGTGAAAGTCTGGGGGGAAATGACTTGCTCTACACTCTGCCTGTGGTGAGAGTTACAACAAATCTATAGATGTGTTAAAATTCATTGAATGCTACACCAATAAGAGCTTTACTGTTTGTGTATGTGTATATATTTATACATATGTGTGTGTGTGTGTGTGTGTATATACAGTGCAACTGAATAAGATTAAAGCAAAATAAATAAATAAATAAATGAACAGATTTGAAAAACAGTAAAAATCAAAACCGAATCTCTCTGTCAGTAAAAAAAATGTTGCTGGCCATATCAATAAACAAAGGATGTTGCAGCCATCAAGCCATCACATTACAGCTGCCTGGAAGGTGAGCCCTGAGGACACTCAGGATGGAGACAGGATGCCGGCCATCAAGCCCTCAGCCGCTGTAGCCACTCCCCACCCACCCTGATGGTGCACCTGAGGAGACTCAGGGTGAGCACAGGATACTGGTCCCAGAGAGCTGAGGTGCACATCAAAGGAATGATTCCAGTGAGCCAAAGTGCTAAACCCCTTAACTTGAGGTGTCTGGTTTTCTTTAAATAACTCTAACCTTTTGACATTCCGACTACCTGGCCTTTGTTGCAACAACTCCTATAGAGCCTGGCTCCCCCCTTGCCTCCTGGGAGCAGCCCCTCAGAGCTGTCTGAGATGTTGTGTCCTGGGCCAAAGTCCTCAGTTTCATCCGTCAAATAAAACATAATCCTCAACTTTTAGGTTGTGCTTTTTTGTTTTTCAGTCGACATCTCTTTGACAACTTTTAGTATATTAACAATGTCACTGCGTGGTGCAGGGGCCTTACAGAAATAGAAATATCATTAATTTTATGACTGTACAGTATCTGTTGTGGATGCCAGTGTTTCAGAGTACCGCCTACATAAGAATAGGAAGGCAATCAATGAAAATGTCACACTCCTCTCACAGGCGTCTTTGAACTTAAGCACAAACAGCTGGAAACAGGCACAGTGCCATCTCAACAGATGGGCTTGAGTCTCCACCAGGCAGTCAGATATGTGTACGTGTATATCAAACAGACAAGCATCCTGCTCTTGAAATCAGAATTTATGTCACTTTAAACTTGTCCACATATTTTCAGTGCATGGGTTGCCGATGTAGTTATGAAAAATAAAGAAAATAATATTGTGGAGCCAAACTAATGGCTACCATCTCTGACAAAAAATAACCATCTTTCCTTTTTCTGCTCGCCTGAGTTTGGCTGCTACATCAACACTTTCTGTTTTAAAACAGTCTACAGCAAATCTGTATCATATTTTGTGACTTATAAGTATCCTTTATCAATATGTTCTTAACAGAGTTTTCTGGGAATTAAAAAAAACTATAATTCTGTGATAAAATGCACTATACTATAAAAAGCTGTATGAATCACAGCACTGAAATTAATTCATGTAATACTACAAGTATAAAGAGAAAAACATTTTATATAATAAAAAGAAATACATGAAATGGGAGCAGTAGAATGGGTTCGCTTCTAGTAATGATGTCTTTACTGACTGTATAAAGCTTTCCCAATATTTCTCATTTATGCCTAATAACAACTATGACAACAAGCAGGGAAGGTGTCATTTTCCCAATTCTGGAAGGTTATGTGGTAGATGAGAAAACGCCCCCGCCCCCAACAAAGAGGCCCAAGTCCTGATTCCTAGAACTTGTGACTGTTTTTTTGCAAAGCAAAAGGGACTTTCACAGCTATGATTAAGTGATGGATACTGGTTGAGCCCAATATAATCCCAATGTCCTTAAGAGAGGGGGCGGGAGGGTCAGAGCCATAAAAGGAGATGTCATGATGGGAACAGAGGCTGGAGTGACACAGAGAAGGGATACAAGCTGGGGACACAGGCAGCTCTGGAAGTTGAGAAAGGCAACAAAATGGATTCACCCCCAAACTGCCAGAAGGAATGCAATCTGCTTGACACCTTGATTTCTGGCCTCCTGAACCACAAAATCATAAAAGTCACTATGTTTGTGATAATCTGGTAGAGAGGCAATAGAAAGCTAATACAAATGAGAAAACTCACATTCAGACATTATAAATAATTTTACTCCAAATTTCAAAGCCCAAAATTATTAAGCCTACATCTGACCCTGGATACTTGACATTTTTAGGGGCTGTAAAAAAATTAATGAACAGAAACCTCAACTAACTAGAGTCAGGAGATCAGAGGGGCAGCTTTCACACCCTGTGACATAGTGGAGTCCAATAGGAAGAAGAAAGACTCCTTTCCCATTAAGGACTCAGCCATGAAAAGCCACAGACTATGTTTACTGTGACCCTTCCAAGTCTCTTTTCCTCTCTATAAAAGTTCTCCTTCCCTTGCTGTGCGGGGGATTTACATACACGCAGCTCACCATGGCTGCGCACCACTAATTGCGATTCTCTGCTGAAACCCATCTTTGCTGAAGAAATATCTGGGCATCTATTTGTTTCAGGTCAACAGAGTAAGCCCATCATCCACAAAGACCTCTTATAATACAACCTAATGTGAAGAAAGCCTCATGCAACATAAACAGACCTACAGTAAAATCTTGAGTTAGGAGAAGTCAAAATCACATAAATAAGAGGCAGTAAAATGGAATTAGAAGGGGTCCTCCTGATTCAACTAGGATATGGTTATTGACATGGACAGTGACAGAGTTAGAGGCACAGAAGAGAGTTTAAGAAAACTGAGTCAAAATGATCACCAATGAGATAAAGCTAAAGTAAATACGATGTTTTGTATTTTTTTTTTTTTTTTAATGTGATGGTCAGTGAGGTAAGGTCATAAGAGGAGACACAGGAAAGGCTCAGAAAGTCAAAGTTTATTACACTCAGGGGTCTAGACACAGGATGCAAGTCACACCACATAGCAAGCACCAGTTTGTGATCAGAAGGCAGAAGACAGGAGTTCAGGGCAAGCACTAGACCAGAGCCTTTACTGGGATTTCCACATGGAAGGCAAGGCAAGGCAGTTTAAAGAGTTTAGGATTGGTTCTCTGGAAAATTTTGCAAAGAATGTGACCAACAAGGGGTTAATTTCCAAAATATACAAAGAGCTCATACAGCTCAATATCAAAAATGAAACCAAACAACCCTATCAAAAACAGGCAGAAGGCCTAAATAGACATTTCTCCAAAGGAGATGTACAGATGGCCAACAGGCACATGAAAAGTTGCTCAACATCACTAATTACTATAGAAATGTAAATCAAAACCACAAATGAGGTATCACCTCACAGTGGTCAGAATGGCCATCATCAAAAACTCTGCAAACAGTAAATGCTGGAGAGGATGTGGAGAAAAGGGAACCCTCTTGCACTGTTGGTGGGAATGTAAACTGGTACAGCCACTACGGAGAACAGTACGGAGGCTCCTTAAAAAACTGAAAATAGAACTACTATATGAGCCAGCAATCCCTCTCCTGGGCATATACCTGGACAAAACTCTAATTCGAAAAGAGCCATGCACCCCAATGTTCACTGCAGCACTCTTTACAACAGCCAAGACGTGGAAGCAACCCAAGTACCCATCAACAGACGACTGGCTCAGGAAGATTTTACTTTTACCATTAAGAATCACTTTTATATTATAACAGAGAGTTGAGAACTGGGAATTGATTGACAAATCACAACTCACATTCCATCCAGAACAAATGCTGGAGGGGTTGCCTGTGAGGGCGACTGGCCTGCAAGTTCACAGTCAGTCTCTTGCTCTCATTGTCTCTGCATATAGAATTGAATTAAGTTAGACTGCCTGTATCCTTGAAGGGACTCCTCTCCACTGACAACTGGAGCTGAGTTTATCAGTTCACGTTTATTTTGTTCACATCTAAATGCAGGCCTGTGTCTTTCCAGGCTGTGTGGAATGAAGAGCATCTTAATCAGTGCCTTAGGGCTCTGATCAGAACTGAAATACAGATACAATCGCTTCTGTGCACACATCTAAAAATGTCACTTTTGCTCATCATCACTTCACTAGAAAGTTAGAAGATGACATCCTGGTACAAACTACATCTCCTTTCATGAGCCATATTTTAATTATCTAATTTCTTATGTTTGGCATAAATATTGGAGTTCCAGATTTTTTAAAGTGGGAGGCTGACATGAGAATTCTTTGAGCTAATTCAGTGTTGACCAATCTAATCTCACATTCATTACACGTACCCAGTTATACACTGATGAAGGCCTTTTTCCTGTTTCACTGCCCCCGCATCTGCACACCAGGACCCTCCAGGCTCAACGTTCCTGCCAAAGGATCAATTTAAATGGTAAGGGGATTGCTTACACTTTTCTGCATAAAACCTTTAAATGTTTACCTAAGGTGTCCAAACTGTGCACCTCAGCCCTCTAAGTCTTATAAAATCTACCCCCTTCCCTCCTCCACTTCATATACTATATACTTGCACTGTCTATATTGTGGACATCAGCCTTTGTTGTTAAAACTAGCTGACCTTCCCCCTGCTTCTGCTTGCTGAAACCCTGTCCATCCTTCAAACTTCAGCTCAAGATTCTTTAACCATTTTTGTTACGAATGCTGAAATCAGTCTTAGAGCTTCTTGCTTTGTGCCATCAGCGTAGTTTGTACCAATTATACCAATAACCACCTATTGTACCAAGAATCACCAATAACTGTCTTTATTTACATATCTTTCTCTATGAGATTTTGAGTATTTTATGATCAGGGACAAGTTCTTGATTAAATTTCCGACTCTTCTGTCTGATGAGCAAAAGGACTGACTGTCACAGAATAGGTACTCCAGGATATTTTTTTGAGGGATTAATTAATTGGGGGATTTTTCCCTAAACTAAATAAACCCAATCTTACCTGACACTCAGAAAAGTTATATCAACTATAAATTGGTCAAAGTTACTCAGCCTGTTAATTAATTAATAAAACTATTTCAAAGTTCAGATGCTCAGTCTAATTTCAGTATTACCCTACATCCTTTCCAGGGTGCATGTATTCTGGAAGCAAACCGCCTTGCTCATTAACTCATTTGGGTTTTTTCTGGAAGAAACTGGATTGTTTGCCCAGCAACATCTATTCTCACTTTGGTTGAAATCGGCAAGACTGTCACAGGGAAGAATTCACATTTTCCATCAATTTCTGGAAAGTGCACCAGTACCAAATGTCATCACACTTGAGTTATACAGTACTGGGAATTAGTCTGAAAGGCTCATGTACATGCTTGCAAAGTTTAATGTCAATCTTCGTGGCATAACAAGTAAGGCAAACTACCGTCTCACGCAGGAGACTGGCCCTATGGTCACTGACTACTGCACCTGGTTCAATTAGTCAAATACTTCTGGACACTTTCAGTGGTGCTAAAGTTGGTAAGATTCTGTGGGGCTCAAACAAAGGTGGAAGATACAGTCCACTCAGAAAATCTTTCTGTCTAGATGAGGGGGCAAAAAATCAACACATAAAAAGTACTGAGTAGCAAGGCAGAAGGATAATTCTATAGCATCGCTAGGGAAAATATGCTTGTCAGTTCAAAGGCACATATCATGAAGAGTAAAATCCTAAACTGAGTAACACATGTTTAAGGAGAGATGGATTTTGCAAATTGCTGGCTGAGTGGCTCAGACAGGAAGAGCAGAGGCTCTGGGCACACGTGGGGTCCCAGGAGTTGGGATGATGTGGGAGGATTTAGCTCAGAGAAAGGATGGTTGTCATATGAAGAGGCTGAGATGAGGGATGGGAAAGGGTGACGACGCAAAGCAAGGGACAAAGCCGAATTCAGCAGGAGGGAGAAGACAACAGGAAGTCAGAAGTAGAGGAGGGCCAAACTGTCTTGTTCTGTTAACATCACCGGGTGGCAGGTGAGTCAGGAGATGTCCCTGTGCCACCATTTCTGCAGGTGTGGGAGAGGTAGGAACAGATCACCAGCAGACAGACAGCCAAGGTGATGAATTGTGCTCCTAGAATTCTGGCTTGGTTACTTCCCTCTATCTGACACCTGATCTTTCTGTCCCCATTTTTTAAAGCTGGAGAATGACAAAAATACTTGCCAGAAGTCACTATGTTCCAGGGCCTCACAGGAGAATAAAATGAAAGAATACGGGTACAAATCCCCAGCACAGGTCCCGACACATTAGCTTCCTTTCCTCCGTGCAAGGAAAACAAACATACACAGCCAGAAAGGGAAGGCCACCACTGACTGACTATTTCTACAAGAGCAGAAATACATTTCCTAATTTCTTTCATGAGCATGGAAGACAAAAAGGATCTGTACAAAACCGACAGTGTGAAAATATTTAAGGACCCATATGCAAAACAGAGGCTTCAGTTCACACTCAAATTAATCCAAAATATTATACAAATTTCTTGCCTAGAGCAGGTATTTCAATCTCTTAAATGCACTGACACTTACCAAAAATGAGGCACTCGTAGAAAATTTCCATTTTTGTAGTTTTGAAAGGATATCAGATGTATGTAATCAGTCACAAGTGTCTTTCCCAGAAAGAACTATTTTCCAGCAAAAATCTGACTTACACACATCAGGGCGAGCACCTCACGGTAAGAGCCCTCCTTCCCTGTAATTGGGGCACTACACAGGAATCCCAGCACCTGATCTACTTTGGCAGCAACAGGACAACAGGTTACCACTCCATATTCTCCGGACAAAAGAAAGGAGGATGAAGCCCAGCTGTTCATAAAGGCAGCCCAAACGGAGACTGAAGAGGCTGAAGCTACAGCCCAACAATGCCCAATTCGGCGAACACCTGTGAAACTGTGTTAAGCACAAGGGTTAGCAGGAACTCACAAAAAGCAGAAGAAACTCACAGAAAACATCTTTGGAAGGTTTTGATTTAAAAGGCTGCATGACAGCTCAATATCAAGAAAACAAACAGCCCAATCCAACAATGGGCAGAAGACCTAAGTAGACATTTCTCCAAAGAAGACATACAGATTGCCAACAGACACATGAAAGGATGCTCAACATCACTAATCATTAGAGAAATGCAAATCAAAACTACAATGAGGTATCACCTCGCACCAGTCAGAACGGCCATCATCAAAACATCTACAAACAATAAATGCTGGAGAGGGTGTGGAGAAAAGGGAACCCTCTTGCACTGTTGGTGGGAATGTAAATTGATACAGCCACTATGGAGAACAGTATGGAGGTTCCTTAAAAAACTAAAAATAGAACTACCATACAACCCATCAATCCCACTACTGGGCATATACCCTGAGAAAACCATAATTCAAAAAGAGTCATGTACCGCAGTGTTCACTGCAGCTCTATTTACAATAGCCAGGACATGGAAGCAATCTAAGTGTCCATCGACAGATGAATGGATAAAGAAGATGTGGCACATATATACAATGGAATATTACTCAGCCATAAAAACGAAATTGAGTTATTTGTAGTGAGGTGGATGGACCTAGATTCTGTCATACAGAGTGAAGTAAGTCAGAAAGAGAACAACAAATAAATACCGTATGCTAATGCATATATATGGAATCTAAAAGAAAATTGGTTCTGATGAACCTAGGGGCAGGACAGGAATAAAGACACAGATGTAGAGAGTGGACTTGAGGACATGGGGAGGAGGAAGGGGAAGCTGGGACGAAATGAGAGAGTAGCATGGACGTATACACACTACCAAATATAAAACAGATAGCTAGTGGGAAGCAGCCACATAGCACAGGGAGATCAGCTCAGTGCTTTGTGATGACATAGAGTGGTGGGATAGGGAGGGTGGGAGGGAGACACGAGAGGAAGGGTATATAGGGATATATGTATAGGTATGGCTGATTCACTTTGTTATACCGCAGCAACTAACACGCCATTGTAAAGCAATTAAACTCCAATAAAGATGTTAAATAAATAAATTAAAAAAAGACTGCATGAGAAAGGTTTTAGGTGGCTTAGAACTTGCTTCTCCTTTAGAAACACATTTGGTTTGCTTTTACAAAGGAAGCACAGAGCATGAGTTTTGTAAAGCTCCCTAATACACTGGCACAGTGAAACTTTATGTCAGGCTATGCAAATGCGTGCTATATATACACATACATACACACACACACGCACACACACACACACACACACATATATAGAGTTTAACAGCATCAAGAATTGCATTTTAAGTATTTTTATAGTATTACATAGTCATGAGATCATGTCAGATTTACCAATGATCACAAATGAGCTGCATCTTAATTTCTAGCACCGGTGAATGGGTACCAACTGCCTGGAGTACTGTGCTCAAGACACTGAACCTACAGCAAGTTCAGTGAGACAGGTGTGATTAACTATGCTTGTGCAGAGAACAGGTGAGAGAGTGGCTGCACACATACTATACATTCAGCAGTTCTCAATTTAACTACAATTTATGAAAATCACCCCACTCCAAGAAGAATTTAAAAATAGGTAGATTTCATTTATTTATTAAAATTTTGATGCATCCTGTGCTATAAATGATCCCAAGAATAACCAAGCAGCATGTGCAACACCTTATTTTAGAACAAAACAATCACAAAAATAAAATAACTCATCAAAAAAACATATTATGTCTCAGGAGTCTCACTACACTTGTTTATGACTGTGTGTTAGAACTTACTATACCAGATCTTCTTCTCACAGGAGACTGCGAGTTCTTTGAGGCTAGGATGACATCATACTCATTTTATACCTAAGCTATCATACTGTCTAGAACACAATTGGTCCTCATTTAAACTTTATTGAAGTAACCATCAAAGGAAGGAAGGATGGAAAATTCAGCGGACAACAGAATAAGAGGTGTTAGAGACTGGAAGAAATGTTGAGGCTTTTTTCTGGGATTTTGAAACGAGTCAAAACCCAGTTAACTGAAGCGTATTTAAGATAGGTGAAGAGGCAACTAAAGTATAGTGTCTCTTCTGTTTGCGTGACTGTTTTGCTGTTACACTTGATCTTTTGGAAAGTACGATCCATCATCTTCCCCTTTAATTACAACTAGTTTATTCCAATCTAAGTTTGAAATTAGTATAGGTCTTGGAAGAACAATTAAAGTCCAAAGTCTTACTATTACAGACCCATTATACGACCTTTGCTATGACTTCCATTAAAATACTTCAGGATAAACTGTGTCATATATATTTGCACATGTTCAGCTTAATCTAGGACCTCGGAATGGTTAGTTACATGTGAGGGAACAGAATCAGGAATCAGTGCTGCAGAAAGTGGCATCTGTGCTCCTATCAGGAATCAGTGCAATCAGAGGCAGTAATCTGTCATTTCCACTTTGTCAACAACATTAATATTGAAGTTTGTTCATTAGCTGAAAGGATGTTAGAAATAATTTTTTTATCGTAAAATGAATGTTCAAGATTTTAACTGGCAGGAAATAATCACAGAGGTATCTCAAGTTGTGTACAAAAAAGATACAGCATCTGGACTAACCAGTGCCCCCAGAGCACTGCGCTGTCAGGGGTCCTGTTGGCCCCACATCCCTCCTTTTCACAAAGCATCGGCCACTTCACTCAGTCACAAGGCAGACTGGTCCTTCTCTCTACATCCATTCATTGACCTCTAAGTCAAACCTGATGCAAAGTGCTAATTACAGTGTCTTCATTAATAAATGTAAATTCCCAGAGGCACAGAATAGGTATATGGTAATTTCCTTGATTCCTAAAAACGTTTGTATGTTTGGAGAAACTTGACCTTAGACTTACTTTCATTACGGCATTCCACCTGATATGGATTAGTTGGCCCCCCAAAACATCTATCCATTATCAGCTAACAATATTCACCAAAGGCACATGATACTTTCTGAACCACTGAATTGTCCTGGGTCAGTTTGCAACAATAACGCGCTCATTGTCAACATACTACAATTGCTGCTATCAATGTATTTCTCTTGTCCAATAGCCTAAACACCCTTTTGGGGGCAGGATTTGTACCTTATTCAGATCCTAATATATAATAGTTTTCTAATAAAGAATTTTAGAATCAACAAACGATTAAGCATCCTGAATCACTCAGAAAGGAGCATAATTATTCACGTAAAAGTCAACCTGCTTGGTAAGCAGACTGTGACATTCCTAACAGAACATAAAACAACATTTACATTGGGATATTGACAACACTGTATAAACAATGATTCTCCAACCGTCACACCATGGCTGTAGAACAAATAACAACCCCTGCTTTTGGGTTACTGACACATTTTTTTTACCACTGACATCTCAACCCGACTTCTTTCCTTTCACCTCCTGAACAACTATTATGATATAGCCGATCACGAAATGTCCTGGCTACTTGACAGCCCCCAATCCAGAGCTGATTCTTACTTTCCTCCTCCTTCCTTAGAATCACAAGTCCAAATTCTATTAAAAGCTTCCTTCTACTCTTGTTACTAAAACATTTCTAAGTTCCCCTCTGGAATGTATTTTCTCTCATTTCAGGAATTCAAATAAACATAATTTATTTGAATACGGCTAGGTCTTCAGTGGCCTTTGGCTGGTGGGCTTAGAATAATAATTAAATAAAAGAATAAAGGGTTCGAATCTCTTTGAATTTGTAAATTACATACAGCATATAAAACTATACTGAATATTAAGTTATTCTTGCTATAGTTATAGTTTTTAACATCCAAATGTTATCTGATTATTTTAATGTTTTCTTAGTTCACAACCTTTAGATTCCTCAACTGTCTTGTGACTTTTTGGCCTTAATCATCCATTGTTTGGCTGTACTATCATCACTAAGCCCCACTGTGATAATTATGAACTTCATAATAGTCTTTAACAGTTTATGCAATATACTTATCTCCTTTAAGCAAATTAAATGGAGGTTAACAGAGAAGAACACTGACCTCCTTCTCATCTTGGAAATTAGCATTGTAAAGGGGGAGGATACAGTTATCTATGAGTCGTCTCTAACTAGAAAGAGCAGGCTAGTGAGGGAATTCTATGAGAATCAGACCAGGCCCACAGCATAGAAAATTGTAACTTCAAAGCTTTGCTAATGTTTGTGATTTGTTCACATCTGTTGTATCCTCATCAGGAGTATACGCTCCAGGGTTGGTCACCTGGCATGTAAAAGACCCTAATAAGAGAAATTGACAGTAATGCAATAATAGTAGGAGACTTCAATACCCCACATCGAATAATGGAGAAAACACCCATACAATCAATAAGGAAACAGCTGATTTAAACAGCACTATTGACCAAACAGACCTAATAGACATGTACAGAACTCTCCACTAACAGCAGAAAAACACGTTTCTCAAGTGCACTCAAAACAAGCTCCAGGACAGATCATATGTTAAGTCACAAAAGAAGTTTTAATAAATTTAAGATCAACATCATTCTAAGTATCTTTTCTGGCCATAGTGGAATGAAACTAGAAACAACTAACAGTAAGAAAACCAGAAAATTCTAAAATACGTGGAAACTTAACAACATGCTCATGAACCATCATTAAGTCAAAGAGGAAATCAAAACAGAATTTTAAATATATCTTGAGATAAAAATAAAAGCAGAAAATACCAAAATTTATGGAATGCAGCCAAAGCATTACTAACACAAAAGTTCACAGTGATAAACATTTTCATTTCATAATATATACAGTTATCAATTCATTATGTTGTACACCTAATACAATGTTATATGTTGATTATATCTCAATGAATAAAAAGAAAGACCTCAAATAAACAACCTAATTTTTAACCTCAAGGCAATAGAAAAGGAAAACAAAGCTAACAGAAAGAAGAAAATAATAAAAATTAGAGCAGAAAAAAAGGAAAACAGAAAAACAAAAATCAACAAAACAAAGAGTTGTTTTTCAAAAAGATAAAATTGACAAACAGCCATATTAACTTGGAAAACAAAGACTGAAATAAATAAAATAAAAAATGAAAGAGAACACATTATAATGAATGCCTCAGAAATAAAAAGGATCAAAAGAGATTTTTATGCTCAATTATACGCCAAAAAATTAAATAAACTAGAAAAAATGGATAATTTCCTAAACATACAGCCTACTAAAACTGAATTAAGAAAGAAAAATAATGAACAGACCAATAACAAATAAGGAAACTGAGTCAGTAATCAAAAACATCCCAACAAAGGGACACCCAGGACAAGATGCCTTCACTGGTGAATTCTACTTAACCTTCAAAGAAATATTAATACTAATCCTTCTTAAAATCTTCAAAAATATGGAAGAGGGAATACTGTGAAACTCATTTTATGAGGTCAGCATCACCCAGATACCAAAGGCAGGTAAACACACCACAAGAAACACAAATAAACAAAACAAAGGAAAACTACAGGCCAATAAACTTGACTAACTTCGATGAAAAATATTATCAATAAAATACTAGCAAAACCAATTCAATAGCACATCAAAAGGAATACACAATGACTAAATGGGCTTTATCCCCAAAATGCAAGGAAGATTTAAATCAGTCACTGTGATACACCACTTTAACAGAATGTAAGATAAAATCAACATGATCATATCAACAGACGCAGAAAAAAAATTTAACAGAATTCAACATCTATTCATGATAAAAGCTCTCAACAAATTAGTTATAGAATGAAATTGCCTCAACACAATAAAGGCCGTATGTGAAAAGCCCACAGCGAATGTCATAATCAACCAGGAGAAACAAAAAGCTTTTTCTCTACAACCTGGTACAAGGCAAGGATGCCCACTCTTGCTATTTCTATTCAAAACAACACTGGAAGTCCTAGCCAGAGCAATTAGATAAGAAAAATAAATAAAATCCATCCAAATAGAAAAGTAAGTAACAGTACCTCTGCTTGCAGATGACATCATCAATATGCAGAAAAACCTAAAGACAAAAATAAAAAAACTGTTAGAACTCATTAAAAATTTCAGTAAATTTATAATACACAAAGTCAACAAACAAAAAGCAGTGGCTTTTCTATAAACAAACAATAAACTATCCAATAAGGAAATTAAGAATACAATCCCACTGACAACAGCAACAAAAATAATACTTAAAAAAAAAAAAACTTAGCCAAAGAGATAAAAGACTTGTACACTAAATATGACAAAACATTGAAGAAGGCAGTTAAAGAAAACAAATAAATAGAAAGACATTCCTTGTGCATGGATTAGAAAACTTAATATTGTTAAAATGTCCATACTACATGAAGCGATCTACAAAATCAATGCATTTGCAACCAAAATCCTAATTACACTTTTTATAGACATAGAAAAACAAACCTAAAATTCATATGGAACCACAAAAGATCTTGTGTAGCCAAACAACTTTGAGGAAGAAAAACAAAGCTGGAGCCAGATATCACACTCTATTTCAAAATACATTACAAAGGTACAGTAATCAAAAGAGTATGACACTGGCAATGATTTTTTTTGGAAATGACATCCAAATTATAGGCAAAAACAGCAAAAACAGATGAGTGGGACTGCACCAAATTAAAAGGTTTCTGTACAGTAAAGGAAACAGTCAATAGAGTGAAAAGGTAACAAATGAAAACAGAGAAAATATCTGCAAACTGTATATCTGAGGCGGGGGGGGGGGGGCTTACTATCTAAACTGTATAAAGAACTCAAACAACTCAATGGCAAGAAAACAAATAATCCAACTAAAAAAATGGGCAAAGGACCTGAGACATATCTCAAAAGAACACATTATAGATGGCCAATGGGTGTATAAAATTTTCTAAAAGTTCAACATCACTAATAATCAGGAAAATGCAAATCAAAACCAAAAGAAGGTATCATCTCACACCTGTTAGAATGGCTGGCATCAAAAAGACAAGAGATAACAAGTCATGGTAAGGATGTGGAGAAAAGGGAAAACTTGTACACTGTTGCTGGGAATATAAGCTGGTGAAGCCCTTATGGAAAACAGTATAAACGTTTCTCAAAAATAAAACTACCATATGATCCAGCAATATCGCTTCTGGGGATAGGCCCAAAAGAAATGAAATCAGTATATCTAAAAGGTATCATCACTCCCATGTTCATTGTACCATTACTCACAGTAACTAAAATATGGAAATAAAGTAATGTCCACTGACAGATATACAATGGACTACAATTCAGCTTGAAAAAAGAAAGAAAATCATGCCACTTGTGACAATATGATGACCCCAGTGAACATTATGTTAAGTAACATCAACCAGGCACAGAAAGACAAATACGGCATGAACTCACTTATATGTGGAATCTAAAAAAGTTTAACTGATAGAAGCTGAGAGTAGAATCATAGTTGCCAGAAGCTGGGGGTTAGAAGATGCGGAGATGTTAGTCAAAGGCTACAAAGTTCCAGTTATATGGGATGAATAAGTCCTGGAGATCTAACCTGCAGAATGGTTATTATAGTTAAGAGTATTATATTGCATACTTGAAATTTGCTAAGAAACTGGATCTTAAATACACTTACTACAAAATAAAACTATGTGAGGGGATGGAAGTGTTAATTAGCTTGACTGTGGTAATTATTTCACAATATATATACACATAACCAAACAACATGTTGTAACTTTAGATACATACAATTTTTATTTGACAAAAAAAATTTAAAGACCCTTAAAGGAGTCTCCATTACAATGGCACTACTAATGTTACATTACCTCCATATGTATAAAAGAGGATCGATTAGCAAAAATATATTAGAAATTATTTTTCTGTTGGGGAAATAATGTTCATAGATGTGTCGATTGCTTAAAAACATACCCAGTTACTGTCTTATAGAATAAAATATTTGAACAGAAGGTACTTTAGAGATCATCTGGTGAAAAACCTTATATTACAGAAAATAATTTGAAGCAAGAAGAAAATAAATAGCTCATGTCAATGTCAAACCAATTAAAAGTAAAACCAGGACTATATGGGGTACTAACTGACAAGACATGTTTTGGATTTAGTTAGACTTGGGTTAATATCGCATTTTGGCCACTCAAGGTTTGTGCCAAGATACTTAAATTTATGGTGCTTCAGTTTTCTCAAGTGTAAAACATAAATAAGGATACTAACCTATTTGGGATGTTGTAAGGATAAAATATAATTTAAAAGCATTTAATTTTATGCTATTGTTTTTGAAATATCCTAACAAGCTAAGAAATTGAATTAATTAAATAAAAACTTAGTTTTATATTTTATTTCAATCAAACATCAAATACAATGAATCAATTTAGGTTCAGCAAATTTTGAGTAAGAAAGATCTGAAATAAAAAGGGCTTTATAATTTATGTCTATACATTTTTATTTTATGTTTTTAATAATTCATGTAAACTTATTATGAAGAAATTGAATTTCAGAGCTAATAAGTTGTTTGTCCCAGTCTTAAAGCTAATAAGTGGAGGGAAAGGAATAAAGACGCAGACATAGAGAATGGACTTGAGGACACAGGGAGGGGGAAGGGTAAGCTGAGACAAAGTGAGAGAGTGGCATGGACATATATACACTACCAAATGTAAAATAGATAGCTAGTTGGAAGCAGCTGCATAGCACAGGGAGATCAGCTGGGTGCTTTGTGACCACCTAGAGGGGTGGGATAGGGAGGGTGGGAGGGAGACCCAAGAGGGAGGGGATATGGGGATATATGTATATGTATAGCTGATCCACTTTGTTATAAAGCAGAAACTAACACACCATTGTAAAGCAATTATACTTAGTAAAGATGCTAAAAAAAGAAAAAAAAAAGCTAATAACTGGAGGAACAGGCAGTGATCCTAAATCTTTTCAGACTCTCAAGTGCTACATAATATATTATACAGCTGCTGTGTTAGAATAAAGACAGGCAAAAGGCACCATGGTAATCACAGATACACAGCTGTTATTTAAACAAAGAAAGAGCACCAGAAAGCCATGATTTTAGAGCTAACACATTTCACATTCTGCTTTGGATGTACTACAGACATCTATACCCTGTTCTCCAAAACAATACTGACCAAAGATAAAAAGAAAATTCACTTCTTCCACACTACATAATACTTATTATAGATTGCCTAAGGAGATTCACTTTTTTCCTATATAAATAATAAAACTGTCAAAGAATCTTAAAAAAATCATAAAGGCCACTGGTTTTGAAGTATAAATACGGACTTTTGTACTAAACGTGAAAGCAAATATGACTGAATCATTAATCTGAAAAACATTTCAAGAGAACATTTAATCTATCGCCTGCCTCAAGAAAGAACTTCACCGAAACTATTTCTGTGAGATGTTAAATACCTCCAGAGAAATACTAACTTCCCAAATATTTCAGAATTTTATTGAACCTACAAAAAACTACATAAAATATATTGTATCCTAGTCTGCCAATGCAAGTGTATAGGAATGTGAACCTTTTTTTCTGTAATTTAATCTTTATGTTCAGCCCAAACCTATTGCTATCAGTAAGTTTTCCCAGAATTGTGAACTGATTAGAGCAAAGGCATTTGGGTTTGTGGGTGGGATCTGAACCCGGGCCACCAGTCTGAACAGGAATTGGCTAAGGTGCTAATGTTATCGGGTGGCAGGACATTTTTGTTTCCATGGTTCTCTGTGCTTTCACTCAGCTACTTCACTTTCTGATCCTGTCAGAACAGAAACAGCACAGTCATCTTCTATCTGGGGTCTTGTCTCTTCTCAGGCACCAGAGCAGAAAGCGAGTCTCTCTTCAGTAGGCATGATTGCATCAGACAATATTACCAAGATTGAATCTGTTTCCTTTAACATCTCAGATAAGCTTTTCTCTAATTTGGATTAATCCATAGGCAGGTGCTTTCTCGATTATCTTCACTGAACTTATCATGGTGGAGAGAAAAATTCTCTAGTTTTTCTTCTGCCAGCTTTACTGGGGTATAATTGTCAAATAAAAATTATACATATTTACATTGTACAACATTTTGCTATATGTATATATACACTGTGAAAGTATTACCACAATGAAGCTAATTAACATATCCATCACCTCACACAGTGATTTTTTTTGTGTGGTGGAACATTTAAGATCTACTTTCACAGCAAATTTAAGGTGTGCAGTATAGTATTATTAACTGTAGTCCCCATTCTATACACTAAATCTCCAGAACTTATCCAACCTACATAACTGAAAAGATGAGAGTGAAATACATGAAATACAGACCAAAAAATAGAAAACATCAATGAAACTAAGAGCTGGTTCTTTGAAAAGATAAACAAAATTAAATTGATTAACATTTAGCTAGACTCACTGAGAGAACCCAAATACAAATAAATAAAATCATAAATGAGTTAAAACAACAGAAATACAAAGAATCTTAAGAGATTACTAAAAATAATTATATGCCAAAAAATTAAAAAACCTAGAAGAAATGGATAAATTCCTAGAAACATATAATCTTCAATACTGAATCAGGAAGAAATAGAAAATCTGAAGAGACTGATTAGTAGTTATGAAATACACTTGGTAATCAAAAATCTTCCAATGAACAAAAGTCCAACACCAGAGAGCTTCAGAGGTGAATTCCACCAAATATTTAAAGAAGCGTTAATACCTAGTCTCTCAAACTGTTCCAAAAATTTGAAGAGAAAGTAACACTTATGAACTCATTTCACAAGGCCAGCATTACCTTGATAGCAAAACTAGATAAAGAAATAGAAAAAATAAAATTACAGGCAATATCCTCGATGAATGAAAAATTCTCAACAAAATGTTAGCAAACTGAATTTAACAACAAATTAAAAGGATCATACTTCATGATCAAGTGGGATTTATTCCAGCAATGCAAGGATGATTCAATATCTGTAAATAAATCAACACGATACACCATGAAACACCATATGAACAAAACAAAGGATAAAATCCTATGATCATCTCGAGAGATGCAGAAAAAACATATGACAAAATTCAATATCCATTTATGATAAAAATTCTCAACAAAATGGGTATAGAGAAAACAAACCTCAACATAACAAAGGCCAAATATGGTAAATCCACAGCTAGCATCATATTCAATGGTGAAAATCTGAAAGCTTTTCCTCTAAGTTTGGGAACAAACAAGGATGCCCATTATTGCCAGACGTGAAACCATAAAATTTCAAGAAGAAAACACAGGCAGTACACTCTTTGACATAATTCTTCATAATATGTTTTTTGGATCTATCTCCTCAAACAAGGGCACCAAAAGCAAAAATAAACAAACAGGACTACATCAAAATAATCTAAAAAATTTTTTGCACAGAGAAGAAAACCATCAACAAAACAAAGAATAGATAACCTACAAATGGTAGAATATGTTAGCAAATGATATATTCAACAAGTTAATATGCAAAGTATATAAAGCACTTACACTACTCAATATCGAAACAAAAAATAATCTGATATAAAAACGGGTAGAGGACTCAAACATTTTTACAAGGAAGATACAGGTGGCCAACAGACATATAAGATGCTCAACATCACTAATCATTGGGGAAATGCAAACCACAAAAACAATGAGATAACACCTCACACCTGTCAGAATGGCCATCATCAAGAGGACAGGAAATAACTGTTGGCAAGGATCTGGAGAAAAGGTTCACTGTTTGTGAGAAGGTAAATCAGTAGAGCCACTGTGGAAATCAGTATGGAGGTTCTTCAAAAAATTAAAAATTTACCAACCATATGATTCAGCAATTCTACTTCTGGTTATTTGTATGAAGAAAATGAAAACACTAACTTGAAAAGATATACACACCCCTATGTTCACTGCAGCATTTTTTTACAATAGCCAAGACAGGGAAGCAACCTAAGTGTCCACGTAGAGATAAAAAACCTGTGGTATACGTATATAATAAAATATCACTCAGCCTTAAAAAGAATAAAATCTTGCTATTTGCAACAACATGGATGGAAATGGAGGGTATTATGCTAAGTGAGATAAGTCAGAGAAGGACAACGTACGATTTCAATTATACGGGGAATCTAAGACAAACGAACAAACAAAACAATACAGAAGCAGACTCATAGATACAGAGACTAAATTGATGGTCACCGGACAGGAGGAAGAAGTAGGGGTTGTGTTAAATAGGTGAAGGGGATTAAATGGTACAAACTTCCAGTATAAAAAAATAATAAATAAGTCACAAGGATGTAACATACAGCATAGGGAATGTAGTCAATACTACTGCAATAACTTTTATGGTACAGATGGTTACTAGATTTATCATGGTAATCAGTTTGTAAGGTATATAAATGTCAAATCACTATATTGTACACCTGAAACGAATATAATATTGTATGTCAACTGTACATCAATTAAAAACAAACACTATCCAATGCCTCTTTTATAATAGAAATACTTTTTCATGAATGGTGTCATTGCCTTCTTTATGTGTCTGTCTCTGCCTTTCTTTCTCTCTTTCAATCAATCTGTCTCTCTATGTCTTTTCTCTCTCAATCTCTCTCTCCATAACTGACATACACATTCACAGCCAAAGAGAATCATGCAATTATTTAAAATGAAATGATTGTCTTCTAATTGTGAATTATTTTTAAGTCTGAAAAATGTCAAATTGTTCAACACTGCTCAACCTGTATATTTGTTTAGATATGAGCAAAAACAAAGGTGAGACAAAATTAAAATTCCTTATTTCACATTTGGTTGCAGACTTACAGGACAATGTTATGTTTTAGAAATAACTTCTTTATAATTGATGTCAGATGCAAGAATGGATTCACAAAAGGCAAAATAAAATAAAGCAATTCTTTTCAATGTGATTTATTTTTGTTCCTGTTGCTGAAAAAAGAACAAATGTTACTTAGCCAATAGTTCAGCAAGTACCCTGGGGTATATACTTAATGAAGTAAATCTCACTTAAGGCTTGGGCCTAGAAAAATGGGGCAAACATTATGTCCTTTCAGAAAAACTCATCAATTGCTTTGTCAACCTCTTCTCTAAAGTATCCACATGCTAAATGACTGAAACTTAAAGGTGAAAATAAATCGTTCCAGCAGAAAAATCCCTTATAAGAATGTGCAATTGTCTTCAAATAATCTCAAAAATTTGTTTACAAAGAAATAAAAAGAAACTTAAATATTTACGTACAAATGTGTTTCTAACTTTTGGAATTTTTTCTGAAACAAATATTTGAAATGAGTAGACTAAGAATAAACTATAAAGATATTTTTAGTAGCACTGTAAATTTTTTATACAAACAATATGTCTAGTTCTAGGTACCTGCCAAGGTAAGTTAGATCTCATTCAAATAATGAAATATATTAATTCAATGAAAAATATGGTTTATAAATATTTATTTGACTAAAAGGAGTTTGTATTATCTTGTTATATGTACAATGTTTAAATGTACTAGCTATGAACTTGAAGCCAATTTTGTCATAAGAAATATTTGTCTGAGTGCATGTTTGTATGCATAGGAAAAAGCATTATGCATCAAATTATTAACAACACTTTTCCCTAGATGGATGTACTAAAGGCTATTTTTCTTTATTAAGTATTCTTTATTTCTTCCCTCATGTTTGAGGTATAATAAAAGTTAATGGAGTCACAGACTAAGTTTGGCCTTATAATAAAATACCATTAGCACCCCCTCAAAGTCTTATTTTGAAGGCACAAAGTGTTCTTTACATAAACTGGGTGTTGGTGCTTAAAATCATATCATTGACTTTTCATTCTTTTGAGCATTTAAAATCCCCCATTAACCCTCAGGAGTGTAAAGCTACTAACGTAGTAAAATGTAAAATGGGACTATAGGAATTAGGGTCTCAGGAAATAGACAAGATGTATAGAAATGCGATAGAGAAAAAGACAAACTTCATTTTTTCCCATTTTTTCCTTAGGCCTTGCAATGACAAAAATCACTGCTAAAATTTACCTAGGGTCTATTTGTCAACGAGCATCATAAAATAGGCATGATATCCATACAGATAACATTTCAACTCAATTTAAAAATGAATAATTTATATTTCTAAGCAAAATTTAGAAGTGCTTTTCAATTGGAAGCTTCAATATAAAGCTATGATTCTCAAAGATTTAAAAGGTGAATAAGACACTTCACTAGGCAAATACCAAAACAATCAACTTTTTTTTCTTTGTTGACACAGTGAGATTGAAAGAGAGATTTTCTTTTTCTCTTTTTTTTTTTTTTTTACAATTTATTTAAACTAAAAACAAAAAAAATTCACCCATTTGTCCAATTCCCCACCCCTTGCCTCTGGCAACCACCAATCTGTTCCTGTTCTCTGTATCTATGAGTTTGTATCTATATTATAAACATATTTAGAAAACGTATTTTTAGATTCCATATATAAAATAGATCATCCAGCATTTGTCTTTCTCTGACTCGTTTCACTTACCATAAAGCCAATGAATGGACTTTTACCAAATGCCCATCCATGTTGTCAAAAATGACATAATTTCATTCCAAATAAATAATGAAATGACTGAATAACATTCCACTGTGTATGTGTGTATAATTCAATTTATTTATCCATTCATCCACTGATGAACACTTAGACTGTTTCCATATCTTGGGTAATACACATAATGCTGAAATGAACTCAGGAGTGTATATATCTTTTCAAGTTAGTGTTTTTGATTTCTTTGAATAAATACCCAGAAGTGGAACTGCTGGATCGTATGGCAGTTCTATTTAAAATTTTTGAGGAACCTCCATACTGATTTCCATAGTGGCAGCACAAATTTACCTTCCCAGCTCTTGCACAACTGTTCCTTTTTCTCCAAATCCTCACCAACACGTTATTTCCAGTCTTTTTGATAATAGCCAGTCTAACAGGTGTGAGGTGATAGCTCATTGTGGTTTTGATTTTATTTTCCTGATGTTTAATGATGCAGAGAATCTTTCATGTACCTATTGGCCATCTGTATGTCTTCTTTGAAAAAATGTCTATTTAGATCTTCTCCCCACTTATTAATTTAAACTTTAAAGTTTTATAACTTTAATATATTTTGGATACTAACCTCTTATCAGATAAATGGTTTGAAAATATTTTCTCCCATTCACTAGGTTGCCTTTTCATTCTGTTGACAGTTTCCTTTGCTGTACGGAAGTTTTTGCTTTTTGTGTGTGTTTTGTTTGTTTTGTTTTTGTTTTCAGTTTGATATAGCCCACTTGTTTATTTTTGCTTTTGTTGCTTTTGCTTCTGGTATCAGATTCAAAAAGTCATCTCGAAGACCTATGTCAAGGAATTTACTGCCTATGTTTTCTCCTAGGAGTTTTATGGCTTCTGATCTTATGTTCAAGTCTTTAATTCATTTTTAATTAATCTTTGTGTGTAGTGTAAGGTAGTAGTCCAGTTTTATTCTTTCGATTGTGGCTGTCCAGTTTTCCCAACACTATTTATTTAAGAGACAATCTTTTCCTAATTGTATATTCTTACCTACTTTGTCATAAATTAGCTAAGGATGAATGAGTGTATTTTTTTCTGGGCTCTCTGTTCTGTCCCATTGATCTATGTGTCTGCTTTTATGCCAACACCACACTGTTTTAAGTACTACAGCTTTGTAATACAGTTTGAAGTCAGGGAGCATGATACTTCCAGTTTTGTGAGAGGACATTTCCTTATTGCAATATAAGTGCATGTGCTCATCAAGGAAGGTCTATGAGACACTGATTTTCAAAACATCAATCCTTATACCTTTCAAAAATATATATAAATTTTTCATTAAAATCAACTTACATTATCTAGAAATGCATTTGCTATTATTGACATTTTAAAGTATTTCTTGTGTGGAGGACCACATTTGAAGATTGTATTGAAATATTTATTGTGAAGTAAACTATTTATTTTTATGGATTTTATTTTCCCAATTATTTCCATGTAGTTAACTAGGTTCTACCATTCAGCTCCAAAAAGTTGTTCAGGTTGACTGCCTCTACACTGCTATCTATATTTGCTATATCTATATATCATATCTAGACATGGGCGGACATCGTTATTTTTGTCAGAAAATGACAAAATTGGCAATAAAACCAAGTCTGAAATATAAAAGAAAATAGGTTTTGAGTTCCCAAAGTGTCTCATTTACAGGAAAGAAATATATTTAGTGAACTGGAATGTCTGAGCTAAAGTGAATTTACAAGGTTACATGTCTAACAACTTATACTATATACAATAGACGCAGCAACAAAATAAAATTTCCATTTATTGTCAATAACTACATGTCCAATTTAAATGTAACATGTTAAACTGAATACCTACATGTCCATTTGCAGATCTAATACCTCATCTTGATATTTTAAGACAATCCCCTTTGGAATAAAATTTCATATGTTCAGTAATGTGTACACAATAGAAATTAATAAATGCAGCATTAGAATTGCTTGCCTACTATTCTAAGTAGCTCCAGAAAGAAATAAAGGAAGAAATAAAGGAATGAAGAAAGAAGAAAAAAAGGATGAAAGGAAGGGAAAGAAGGTAGGACCTCCAAATATCATGCTATTTAAGAAAATGTTTAATTTAAATGACTGAAGTATCATGGATTAATATAAGACACTGGACAGTCAATTGGTTAAAAAGTTGGAGAAAATGAATAAGAATTCTGATGGAAAATGTTAGTAAATTCCATTTATTTAAAAGCTTTAATTTATATAACTCTTCGGATTGAAATATATTGAAAGTGTCCACTAGTTAGAAAGATTGTCTCTTTGAGCAAACTCTAGTTAGGCTCTCCTGAACTTTCTTTTTCATCTAGCCCTCAACTGTTGGACTTTTGTGTTTATCTCTTCATTGTCCAATTCTAGAAAGAATTCTGTCAAGTTGGTTTAGTCAGAATCCTCCATCCTCAATATCTGATCACCCTTGATATCTGATCAGGTCCCTTATGCTCCAACATTTCCCAGGTGATGTCTGATCACCGCAGACTGCCTACAGCAAGGATCCCGTTAGGTGAGTTTAGCCAGAGTTCTTCCTTACTCCTGATGTTTCCTCTTAGTAATTTTCCATCTAGGGCCCCCACCCCCATTCATTGGTTATAAATTCCCACTTTTCCTTGTTGTATTTGGAGTTGAGTTTAATCTCTCTCCCACACTACAAACTGCAGTGGTCTCTACACCTATGGTGATGGTCCTGAATAAAGTCTGCTTTACCATTCATTAACAAGTACCAGAATGAAAACTTTCTTCTTTAACAGCTAAGGTGCCATGACTTGGATTGGATCAGATTCATCATTGAATCCCTGAATCTGTCATCCAGCACACTCATTGTGTGCCTTTGCAGCCTATGTCTTCATTCCACAAACTGATCAGGTATCCACTGGTGAACCTGACTCCGGAGCCTTTGATGTGCACAAATGTCCACTGACGCTGGTAAGGACAGATTTTAATTCTTAAGATCTGAAGATACTCTAGAAGCTGGGATAGAGTCCCAGACAAACAGAGCCTGGTTAGAATCCTAAGTTTCTCTGTTTCTAACAATCTTGGTTAGAGTTCTAGAGAAGTAGCTGTTTGTAAAAATCTAGGTAAGTGTCCCAGGTTTATTTGTTTGAAAGGTACCTGATGGGCTGAAAGTCTTTCTGCCTGGTCATCTGCCTTAAGTGGAGATTTTTCTCTGACTCGTGGACTGGAAGTTCTTCCTGGCTCCTTGTTTTGAGCGGGGATCCACTCCCCAGTTGCTGGGCTGCGAAAATTCTCCTGGCTTTTTATGAACCCTCTTTGTTCTTTCTCTGGTCCTACTCCTGCAACTGGAACTTTTCAGTCAACTGAAATCCATTTCTCAAACCTCTGCTGACGACATGCTCCACCAACTCTGTCCACCTTTTTCTTGCTGGCATGATTTCACTAAGGATAATTGGAAACCTCAATAGCCTCTTTGGGAAACAAGATCTCAACAAACTGACCCTCTAAGACTTCTCCCTTCACATCACCTCCACCCCTCCTTCCTCATTTTACCACCTTCCCTCCAGTTCCCTTGAATCTTTGATGTGCCCCCCTCAAACCCCTACCTTCTCAACATCCTCTCCTCACTCCTGCCAGGCCCTGCCCTTCCCACTCCAACAACTCAGTTCCCTATAGTCACTGAAACTTTAGGCCCCCTCCCCCATCAGGGCTCTCAAAGGACTCAGGGCCTTTGCAAACCAACTACCTGAGGCTAAAAAGAAAGAAGCCTAATTGGAAATAGCCTTAATACTGTATCCACTCAGATGGCTTGGGAGACATTCAGATGCCACTCTGTTTCCTTAGTCACACACTTAAAAGGTAGTCCACAACCTCCATAAGATTTCACATCAGGACAGAAGAAAATCTTACAAGTCTTTCCCACAGATTGGTTAAAAACCTTTAGTCCTTACTGAGCAAGTAACCTCAGCTTGTCCCATTTTTGCCAGAAACACAAAACAATTCAGATAAAAACATAAAGTGGAGATAAACCAGTGAGTTTTGTATTACTGTGGAGACTGGTTTATGGCTAAAATTTGAGAATAGAAAACAGTAAGATGTCTATTTGCATCTATTTGTATGTTTATGCAAGTAAGTTATGATATGTGATCTTCTACCTCTGCATGGTATTACCAAATTAATTTATAAAATTCTTTAAAGAAGTTCTATTCAAATTGGCATAGAGATAAATGAGCAATTATACAAATTAAATATCCTTAAACCTCTCAGAAAAAATAGGAACCAAGCCAAATGTCATGGATTTTTTTTTTGAAGTTCATGAGACTTGGGTAAATCTTTGATAAATAAGATTGTTTTAATATTTTCAGTTTAATAAAAACAGCTGTGTCTTCTGAGTTATCAGCATTAAGTAAAAGAAGATTATAGGTTTTTATTATACTTGGGTTTACTAATCAAATAAAGTTAACATAATTAATAGGGAAATAACAAGATAATAACTAGCTTTGTTTGATGTTGTAGTATGTCTGCTTAAAAACAGTTTTCAATAGATAAAGAAGATGTGGCACATATATACAATGGAATATTGCTCAGCCATAAAAAGAAACGAAACTGAGTTATTTGTAGTGAGGTGGATGGACCTAGAGTCTGTCATACAGAGTGAAGTCAGTCAGAAAGAGAAAAACAAATATCATATGCTAACACATATATATGGAATCTTAAAAAAAAAAAAGAAAATGGTTCTGAAGAACCTCAGGGCAGGACAGGAATAGGAATAAAGGCACAGATGTAGAGAGTGGACTTGAGGACACGTGGAGGGGGAAGTGTAAGCTGGGACGAAGTGAGAGAGTGGCATGGACATATATACACTACCAAATATAAAACAGCTAGCTAGTGGGAAGCAGCCACATAGAACAGGGAGATCAGCTCGGTGCTTTGTGACCACCTAGAGGGGTGGGATAGGGAGGGTGGGAGGGAGATGCAAGAGGGAGGGGATATGGGGATATATGTATACATATAGCTGATTCACTTTGTTATACAGCAGAAACTAACACAACAATGTAAAGCAATTATACTCCAATAAAAATGTTTAGAAAAGAAAAAGAACTATCAAATTAAAAAAAAAAAGATTCAACCCCCCCTCCAAAAAAATAAGTTTTCACAATCTTTTTGGTATCTTGCAAACTAAAGTTTTGCTAGATTAAGCTAAGTAACAGAAATTTATTACATATCTAAATCATTCTTAAAGAGATAAAATCCTCTAGAATAATATAAAGATAAAATACTGAAATATTCATTAATGAATATAAGTTTAAATATATATATTTTGCATCTTGTTTTTATGCAGTACAGAGCACTTAAACATATTCTGGTCTGTGAATGAACATCAGAAATTGCACTACGAGGAAACAGCAAATATCTATACGAAATGTGAGGTGATATAGCTGAAAAATTTGCTCGTCTGTTCATATAAAATCTTGGTATGTGACAGACAATTCACAATTATTTTTCTACTTCCTAGTTTTATTTGTAAAAGAAAGGTAACTAGTAGTTGAAAATTATAATCAATATATGTAAATGAAACTATTAGAAATCATAAAAATGAAGAGAAGCAACTTTGCATGAAAACTACGCAAGGTATATAGGATGTGTTTTTGACAAGTAAAAAAACGAGAGTAATTTTATTCTAAGGTAGAATGGCTGATTATTTTTTAATTAGAAAGAGGAAAAGGTTGGGGAAAAAGCCTAAATGGATATAAAAAAAAATTTGTAAAAGTTTTACACAAAAGAGATCTTATCTAATGTACTCAAGTTGGCTAAGATTTGAATGGATTAATTTGTAAGTTTTTAGAAATGAGACAATGTCAAGAATGTACTGCTTGAAAACTAGAAAAACAAAGTTTTACTGAATTATTGGTCTGCTCTTAATAAGAGATTATAAAGGTCTTTCTTTATCTTTTATGTAATCTACCTAGGAAACCATGATTCTGTGGCTTAGCAGAACAGTTTCCTTTGCTTTCTGTTAACCTGTGTCATGTTCTGGATTATTTAAGAAAGCATAAGTATTGTTGCATAGTAATCTGTGAACCTCTTTAATCAAGTGTTCAAAACTTTTATATTTTTGACAATTCTGCCTTCCCCAAATCAAACCCTAAATAAAATCTTCTTGTTCTGAAACTGCCTTTGAGATTTACCAGAGGGCTTCTTGAAAATCTTAAAGGATTTGTTCTTTCACCTTGTAAATCTCTTTTTTACAGTGTTAACACTAATTAGGTTTATTTGGTAAACTGCATGAAAAGCGTTGTCATAAGAAGAGATACTTAACCTTCCCTGTGTTTATGTTGGTAAATGTTATTAATGTAAGTCTTTGCTTGGCTTCCTCTGGGGATATATGTATATGTATAGCTGATTCACTTTGTTATAAAGCAGAAACTAACACACCATCGTAAAGCAATTATACTCCAATAAAGATGTTTAAAAAAATAAAATAGAAGTCTGATCTGAGATTGCATGTGAAAAGTTCCAGCAAACAAACTTAAAAAGGCCTGTGTGGTCTATTACCATTACTGGTGCACTTACATAAATAATTAGGCCAAACCTAATGACCAGATTTATTTTCTAACAAGGGTAGCCTTACTTTGGTTATTTTTGTTCAAAAGGAAGGTGAATGTAGAGAGAATTTTATGTTTCAGTGGAAACCTACAGCACACCCTTATGGGTTCTCAACCTTCTAGTTTCCTCAAATGTCTGTCTACAACTCTCCAAACTAATGTTTTCAATTTTTGTCTGACCCTCCTGGCTCAGACTCACTGAGAGCTAAGGCTTCCCTTTTCCCAAAGTCCTGTAAGTTGGAGCTGGGAAACTTGAAATAAACTTCAAAGAAATTGCCAACTTAAAAAAATGCACAATGTGAGAATTCTGATCTAAGTTTTGTTTGGGGAAAAATGAGGGCTATAGCCCAGGAGGCAGCAACTCAGAGAGCTCTGAGAAACTGCTCCAAAGAGGTAGGGGGGAAGGTCAGGATATATGTGATTTTGGTGAAGAGGGAGTACATGCAATAAAAAACGTATTTACTGTAAAGTTACTGCGAGTCTCATGAAGGTTACTGCTAGTCACGAGGAGCAGATGTCACCGTGAAGGATTTTTGCGCTTTTCTAGATATGAGAAGATACAAGAATTAGGCTCATAAAATAGTCTCCTGAAAATATCTAACTATCTGAAGAACTGTTCTGCCCCTTTTTTCCCCAGATCACAAGGGCCTCATTTCTGCTCTCCATCCTGAACTCCTTTCAGGGGGTGCTGAAGGTCAGCAGCTGCAGCAGCTTATAATTTGATCCTTGTAGAGGCAGATGTCAAGCGCCAATGGCAAGTGCCAATTTGTAGTTGACAAAAATCACCACAACAGATTACGTATGGACAGCCTTCAGCCTTGCAGCTGTGTCAGCCACTCAGAAGGTTTTCCTGAAACACCTGATGCCACCATCAGAGACATGCACTGCCAACCAGGAAATCTGTCAGCCTGGCACTGCCATCCTTATTCCATCATCTAAAGTATGCTTCAAGCACAAGTCTAGAAAGCGTCTTAACTGGCTGCTCTCTGGCAAAAACTATTCCAACTATTAATCTTTGTTTTCCTTTCATTTTAGTAAAACTCCCCTCATTAAATACTTGACTGCTTGTACCATACAGCACATATCCTATACTACCAAGTCCCAACAAAAGGTTCAGCTGGTCCTCAGTGAACAGAAGGTGACCTAACAAGAAAATGTGACTTAACGTGTCTATTCTTTCCTTGAGCAAGAAGGTTGACTGACAAGAAAATCTCTCCTTGACCAAACTCTAGTTGGGCTCTCCTGAGCTCTTTTTCAACGAGAACTTGACTATTGAAATCTGTGTTTGTCTCTTCATTGTCCAGTTTTAATCAATTTAGGTTTATATAGAAGCATCCACCTTTCAGGTGGTATCAGATTACCCTGGCCGGCCTTCAGCAAGAATCCTGTTAGGTCAGTTGAGCCAGAATTCCCCCTTGCCCCTAAGTTTTTCTCTTAGTAGTGTTATGCCCACTGACTCCCATCCTGGTCCCTGGCTATAAATTCGTACATTTCTTTGTTGTATTCAGTTGAGGCCAATCTCTTTCCCCTACTACAAAACCCATTTGCAGTGGTCTGTACACCTACAACAATGGTCCTGGATAAAGTCTGTTGTACCCTTCCTTAATAAGTAATTTTTCTTTAACATTATTATGCAAATAAATAAGCAGAGAGATTATAATTTCAAAAGCATACTGTTTAGAGCTGTAATCTCTTAAAATGGCCATACTACCCAAAGCAATCTACAGATTTAATACAACCCCTATCAAAATACCCATGACATTTTTCAGAGAACTAGAACAAATAATCCTAAAATTTATATGGAACAATAAAAGACCCAGAATTGCCAAAGCAATTCTGAGTAAAAAGAACAAACCTGGAGGCCTAACCCTCTCAGACTTCAAATAATACTACAGAACTTCAGTAATCAAAAGAGTGTGGTATTAGCACAAAAACAGACAAATGAATCAGTGGAACAGAATAGAGCCCAGAAATAAACCCACACATCTACAGTCAATCTTCGACAAAGGAGGCAAGAATATATATTGGAGAAAAGACAGTCTCTTCAGCAAGCGGTGTTGCGGAAGCTGGACAGCCACATGTAAATCAATGAAGTTAGAACACACCCTCACACCACACACAAAAGTAAACTCAAAATGGCTTAAAGACTTCAATACAGACATGAGATCATAAAACTCCTAGAAGAGAACACAGGCAAAACATTCTCTGAAATAAATCGTACCAATGTTTTCTTAGATCTTAGTCTCTGAAGGCAATAGAAATAAAAGCAAAAATAAACAAATGGGACCTAATCAAACTTATACATTTTTGCACATAAAGGAAACCATAAACAAACTGAAAAGACAACCTATGGACTGGGAGAAAATACTTGCAAAGGATGCGACATACAAGGGCTTAATTTCCAAAATATACAAACATATCATACAACTCAATATCAAAAAAAAAAAAAACACAATAAAAAAATGGGCAGAAGACCTAAATAAACATTTCTACAAAGAAGACATACAGATGGCCAATAACCACATGAAAAAATGCTCAACATCACTATTAGAGAAATGCAAATCAAAACTACTAGGGAACAGACTGCTCTGCTTTATTTCAAAATGGTTCCTTTTCCCTTCCCACAGAAAGAAGCCACAGAGGGTTTTTCTCCAATATTGACTGGGAAAATCCGGTGGAGCTTCTGGTGGTAAATCTCACAATATTTTAGGGGGCCTGTATGACTGGATCCCCCAGGATACTTTAACTCCAAGAGTTGTCCACACTAGGTCTCCAGTAATTCTGCAGTTATAGTTCAGGATTTCCTACCTCAACGCTGGTTTCTGCCATGGTTTCTGCTAGCAAGTCTCTGCTCAGGCTGGCAAGGAACCAAAACTGGCCTGCACTTGCTTCTCTTCAGTTTAAGAAGTAGGTTTCTTGGAGGACCTTCAAGATGGCAGAGGAGTAAGATGTAGAGATCACCTTCCTCCCCACAAATACATTAAAAATACATCTACATGTGGAACAACTCCTACAGAACACCTACAGAGCGCTGGCAGAAGACCTCAGACTTCCCAAAAGGCAAGAAACTCCCCACGTACCTGGTGGTGTGGCTGACAGGGTCTTGGTTCTCCGGCCAGATGTCAGGCCTGAGCCTCTGAGTGGGAGAGCTGAGTTCAGGACATTGGGCTACGAGAGAGATCCTGGCCCCATGTAGTATCAGTAGGCAAGAGCTCTCCCAGAGGTCTCCGAATCAATGCTAAGACCTAGCTCCACTCAAAGACCAGCAAGCTCCAGTGCTGCACACCCCAGGCCAAACAACTAGCAACACAGGAACACAACCCCACCCATTAGCAGAGAAGCTGCCTAAAATCATATTAAGTTCACAGACACCCCAAAAACCACCACCAGACACGGTCCTGCCCACCAGAAAGAAAAGACTCAGCCTCATCCACCAGAACACAGGCACCAGTCTGCTCAAGCAGGAAGCCTACACAACCCACTGAACCAACCTCACCCACTGGGGGCAGACAGAACAAAAACAACAGAAACTATGAACCTGCAGCCTGGGAAAATGAGACCACAAACACAGGAAGTTAAGCAAAATGAGAAGACAGAGGAATACACAGCACATGAAGGAGGAAGGTAAAAAAACAGACCAAACAAATGAAGAGGAAATAGGCAGTCTACCTGAAAAAGAATTCAGTATAATGACAGTAAAGATAATCCAAAATCTTGGAAATAGAATGGAGAAAATATAAGAAACGTTTAACAAGGACCTGGAAGAACGAAAGAGCAAACAAACAATGATGAACAACACAATAAATGAAATTAAAAATTCTCTGGAAGGAATCAATAGCAGAATAACTGAGGCAGAAGAACGGATAAGTGACCAGGAAGATAAAATAGTGGAAATAACTACCACAGAGCAGAATAAAGAAAAAAGAATGAAAAGAATTGAGGACAGTCTTAGAGACTTCTGGGACAACATCAAACTCACCAACATTTGATTTATAGGGGTCCCAGAAGAAGAAGAGAAAAAGAAAGGGACTGAGAAAATATTTGAAGAGATTATATTTGACAACTTCCCTAATATGAGAAAGGAAACAGTCAATCAAGCCCAGGAAGCGCAAAGGGTCCCATACAGGATAAATCCAAGGACAAACACGCCAAGACACATATTACTCAAACTATGAAAAATTAAATACAAACAAAAAATATTAAAAGCAGCAGGGAAAAAAACAAAAAACATACAAGGGAATCCCCATAAGGCTAACAGCTGATCTTTCAGCAGGAACTCTGCAAGCCAGAAGGGAGTGGCAGGACATATTTAAAGTGATGAAATGGAAAAAGCTACAACCAAGATACTCGACCCAGCAAGGATCTCATTCAGATTCGATGGAGAAATCAAAAGCTTTACAGACAAGCAAAAGGTAAGAGAATTCAGCACCACTAAACCAGCTTTACAACAAATCCTAAAGGAATTCTCTATGCAGGAAACACAAGAGAAGGAAAAGACCTACAATAACAAACCCAAAACAATTAAGAAAATGGTAATAGGAATATACATACCAATAAATATCTTAAATGTAAATAGATTAAATGCTCCAACCAAAACACACAGGCTGGCTGAATGGATACAAAAACGAGACCCATATATATGCTGTCTACAAGAGACCCGCTTCAGACCTAGGGACACATACAGACTGAAAGTGAGGGGATGGAAAAAGATATTCCATGCAAATGGAAATCAAAAGAAAGCTGGAGTAGCAATTCTCATATCAGACAAAATAGACTTTAAAATAAAAACTATTACAAGAGACAAAGAAGGACATCACATAATGATCAAGGGATCAATCCAAGAAGAAGATGTAACAATTGTAAATATTTATGCACCCAATATAGGAACACCTCAATACATAAGGCAAAAGCTAACAGCCATAAAAGGGGAAATAGACAGTAAAACAACCATAGCCAGGGACTTTAACACCTCACTATCTCCAATGGGCAGATCAACCAAAATGAAAATAAATAAGGAAACACAAGCTTTAAATGATACATTAAACAAGATGAAATTAAATGATATTTAAAGGACATTCCATCCAAAAAACAACAGAATACACTTTCTTCTAAAGTGCTCATGGAACATTCTCCAGGATAGATGAAATCCTGGGTCACAAATCAAGCCTTGGTAAATTTAAGAAAATTTAAATCGTATCAAGTATCGTTTCTGACCACAAACGCAATGAGACTAGATATCAAATAGAGGAAAAAACTGTAAAAAATACAAACACATGGAGGGTAAACAATACACTACAAAATAACCAAGAGATCACTGAAAATCAAAGAGGAGATCAAAAAATACCTAGAAACAAATGACAATTAAAACACAATGACCCAAAGCCTATGGGATGCAGCATAAGCAGTTTTAAGAGGGAAGATTATAGCAATAGAATCCGACCTAAAGAAACAAGAAACATCTCAAATAAACCACCTAACATTACACCTAAAGCAATTAGAGAAAGAACACACACACAAAAAAAACCCATAGTTAGCAGAAGGAAAGAAATCATAAAGATCAGATCAGAAATAAATGATAAAGAAATGCAGGAAACAATAGCAAAGATCAATAAAACTAAAAGCTGGTTATTTGAGAAGATAAACAAAATGGATAAACCATCAGCCAGACTCATCAAGAAAAAACGCAAGGAGACTCAAATCACCAGAATTAGAAGTGAAAAAGGAGAAGTAAAACTGACACTGCAGAAATACAAAGGATCAGGAGAGATTACTACAAGCAACTATATGCCAGTAAAATGGACAACCTGGAAGAAATGGACAAATTCTTAGAAAAGCCCAACCTTCCAAGACTGAACCAGGAAGAAATAGAAAATATAAACAGACCAATCACAAGCACTGAAATTGAAACTGTGATTAAAAATCTTCCAACAAAAAAGAGCCAAGGACCAGATGGCTTCATAGGCAAATTCTATCAACGTTTAGAGAAGAACTAACACCTATCCTTCTCAAACTCTTCCAAAATATAGCAGAGGGAGGAACACTCCCAAACTCATTCTACGTGGCCACCATCACCCTGATAACAAACCCAGACAAAGATGTTACAAAAAAAGAAAACTACAGGCCAATATCACTGATGAACACAGATGCAAAAATCCTCAACAAGATACTAGCAAACAGAATCCAACAGCACATTAAAAGGATCATACACCATGATCAAGTGGTGTTTATCCCAGAAATGCAAGGATTCTTCAACATATGCAAATCAATCAATGTGATACACCATATTAACAAACTGAAGGAGAAAAACCATACAGTCATCTCAATAGATGCAGAAAAGGCTTTCAACAAAATTCAACACCCATTTATGATAAAACTCTCCAGAAAGTAGGCATAGAGGGAACTTACCTCAAAATAATAAAGTCCGTATATGACAAACCCACAGCCAACATCGTTCTCAATGGTGAAAAACTGAAACCATTTCCAGTAAGATCAGTAACAAGACAAAGTTGCCCATCTCACCATTATTATTCAACATAGTTTTGGAAGTTTTAGCCACAGCAATCAGAGAAGAAAAAGAAATAAAAGGAATCCAAATCAGAAAAAAAGTCAAACTGTCACTGTTTGCAGAGGACATGATACTATAAATAGAGAATCGTAAAGATGCTACCAAAAAACTACCAGAGCTAATTAATGAATTTGGTAAAGTAGCAGGATACAAAATTAATGCACAGAAATCTCTGGCATTCCTATACACCAATGATGAAAAATCTAAGAGAGAATTTAAGGAAACACTCCCATTTATCATTGCAACAAAAAGAATAAAATACCTAGGAATAAAGCTACCTAAGGAGATAAAAGACCTGTATGCAGAAAAGTATAAGACACTGATGAAAGAAATTAAAGATGATACAAACAGATGAAAAGACATATCATGTTCCTGGATTGGAAGAATCAACATTGTGAAAATGACTATACTACCCAAAGCAATCTACCAATTCAATGCAATCCCTATCAGACTACCACTGGCATTTTTCACAGAACCAGAATAAAAAATTTCACAATTTGTATGGAAACACAAAAGACCTCGATTAGCCAAAGCAATCTTGAGGAAGAAAAACGGATCTGGAGGAATCAGGCTCCCTGACTTTGGATTATACTAGAAAGCTACAGTAATCAAGAAAGTATGGTATCAGCACAAAAACAGAAATATAGATCAATGGTACAGGATAGAAAGCCCAGCGATAAACACACGAACTTACAGTCACCTTATTTTTGATAAAGGTGGCAAGAATATACAATGGAGAAAAGACAGCCTCTTCAATAACTTGTGCTGGGAAAACTGGACAGCTACATTTAAAAGAATGAAATTAGAACACTCCCTAACACCATACACAAAAATAAACTCAAAATGGATTAAAGACCTAAATGTAAGGCCAGACACAGAAACTCTTAGAGGAATACATAGGCAGAACACCCTATGACATAAATCACAGCAAGATCCTTTTTGACCCACCTCCTAGAGAAATGGAAATAAAAAAAAAATAAACAAATTGGACCTAATGAAACTTAAAAGCTTTTGCACAGCAAAGGAAACCATAAACAAGACGAAAAGACAACCCTTAAAATGGGAGAAAATATTTGCAAATGAAGCAACTAACAAAGGATTAATGTCCAAAATATACAAGCAGCTCATGCAGCTCAATATCAAAAAAACAAACAACCCAATCCAAAAATGGGCAGAAGACCTAAATAGACATTTCTCCAAAGAAGATATACAGACTGCCAACAAACACATGAAAGGATGCTCAACATCACTAATCATTAGAGAAATGCAAATCAAAACTACAATGAGGTATCACCTCACACTGGTCAGAATAGCCATCATCAAAAAATATACAAAAATTAAATGCTGGAGACGTTGTATAGAAAAGGGAACCCTGTTGTGCTTTTGGTGGGAATGTAAATTGCCATTATGGAGAAAAGTGTGGAGGTTCCTTAAAAAACTAAAAATAGAACCACCATATGACCCAGCAATCCCACTACTGGGCATATAACCTGAGAAGACCATAATTCAAAAAGAGACATGTACCACAATGTTCACTGCAGCACTAGTTACAATAGCCAGGACATGGAAGCAACCTAAGTGTCCATCAACAGATGAATGGATAAAGATGTGGCACAAATATACAATGGAATATTACTCAGCCATAAAAAGAATCGAAATTGAGTTATTTGTAGTGAGGTGGATGGACCTAGAGTCTGTCATACAGAGTGAAGTCAGAAAGAGAAAAACAAATACCTTTTGCCAACACATATATATGGAATCTAAAAAAAAATAGGTTCTGATGAACCTAGGGGCAGGACAGGAATAAAGACACAGGTGTAGAGAATGGACTTGAGGAAATGGGGGTGGGGGAAAGGAGAAGATGGGATGAAGTGAGAGAGTAGCATTGATATGTACACAGTGCCAAATGTAAAACAGATGGCTAGTGGGAAGCAGCTGCATCGCACAGGGAGATCAGCTCCATGCTTTGTGACCACGTAGAGGGGTGGAATAGGGAGGTTGGGAGGGAGGCACAAGAGAGAGGAGATATGGGGATATATGTATACGTAGAGCTGATTCACTTTGTTATACAGCAGAAACTAACACAACATTGTAAAGCAATTATATTCCAATAAAGATTTTTAAAAAAGAAATTAAAATTAAAAAAAATAGAGATTATCAAGGGAAAGGGGCAATGTAGGAGTAGGGGATTAAGAGGTACAAACTATTAGGTTATCAGGTAAGCTACATGGTGTATAGTATACAACACAGGGAATATAGCCAATATTTTATAATAACTATAAATGGAGTATAACCTTTAAAAATTATGAATCACTACATTGTATACCTGTAACTTATTGTACAGCAACTATACTTCAATACAAATATAAAATTTAAAAAATAAAATATGACACAAGTGAACTTATTTATGAAATGGAAATAGACTCAAAGATATAGAAAACAAATTTATGGTTACTAAAGTGGATAGCTGGCAGAGGCAGCGGAGACATAAATTAGGAGGTTGGGTTTAACAGATACACACTACTATACATAAAACAGGCAAACAACAAGGACCTACTGTATAGCACAGGTAACTATAGTCATTACCTTGTAAAAACCTATAATGGAAAAGAAATTAAAAAAGAATATAGACATAGATGTACATACACATATATATACACATATATATGAATCACTTTGCTGTACGCCAGAAACTTTGTAAATTAACTATACCTTAATAATAATAAAATAAAATACTTGTTTTTATATTTTTACTTGCTCAAACTTTGGTGAATAATAAATGTTTTAGCATGATCTACCCTTTTCTGCCCTTATGACATGTTTTGTTTTGCATTTTTACATTGAGTAGGATGGATTTCATGTAAATCATGTAAATTAATATATATGTGATGAATTTTTAATGCCAATAAGTATGATTTTGCAAATTTTAAAAATTATATTCTGATCACTGCCTCTGGCTCATGAACACCTTCAAAGAGAGAAGATTCTTGATGGAGAGTCTATTTCACCGGCTGGTGAAAGACAGCTAGTATATAGTATAAACTATATATCCAAATATAGTTTACGTTAAAGTGCTCAGTGTTATAGTCATAATATATTGTAAAAATCCTTTATTTTATTTATCCTATTCTAAGAAGTAGTGACTTAATTTAAGCTTAAATAGAAGTCTACGGTAAGAGTTATACAAGATAAAAACCTTCATTTGATAAACTGTTTGACATATTTTCCTTTATAATTACTTATCCATGGGAAAAATTCTCTGTAATACTCTATCCATCTCTAATGTAAGCGAGAAGCAGTTGGATAGCAAATTAGCTGTTCTGTCACAATACGGTCTGAGCAACCATGTAAACAAAGAAATCTGCTATTCAAAAGCAATTGCTCATGAAACAAAGAAAGCAGCTAATTGAGAGCATCTGAGGCTAAAATAAGATTAACCTCAAAATGAAAACCCTTCCAGCTTCTTGGAGTAAAGCTGTTGGGATAATATGAAAGCTTACAGCAGTTTAGAAGTGAAAATGCTAGTAGAAATGCAATTTCTCACTTTGGCAAAATATTTTTACAAACTCCATAATTCACATTTTTTCTACTAAAAGTGCCTGATAACACATAAGACAATTAGAAAACTGGATCCCTCAGGGTCCGGAATAGAAGGGCATGTTATAAGCAAATGCACCGTAGAGCGAGCCTTCCATGGTCTGCATGGTGTGCCTTGCTGAAACGCTGCTTGTGCCTCAAGAGCAAAGGCAGGACATGCTCGTGGGCTCTGAATCTCCTCTTCTTCAGTGGAGGGAAGAAACAGTAACAGCAGGAGATTGTTAGGTGGGAAGAGGTCCAGGGTAGAAGATAAGCTTGAGTGCGCAGGAGAATCAGAATGGATGAAGAAAGGGCAAGTGGCAGAAAGCCATGGCATACAGTGTGCTGAGTAAAGGTTATACGTTACAGTGTTTCCGAGAGACACACTTCACTGGGTAAAAGTAGAAAAATGGTTCTAAGATGTAACTCCATCAGAAGGAGGGATAAAAGTCAGTGCCACTTTCACCACGTAGCACAGACAGAAAAAATAATTCTGAAGTGATAGAAATAGACATCTACCAAAATAGGACAAAGCCCAATAAAACAGAGATCTCAGAGCCTTTTGTTTCATCTGGTGTAAAAAATGATATGCTATATCAACTCTGTTTTTTTTTTTTTTTTTTTTTTTGCGGTACGCGGGCCTCTCACCGCTGTGGCCTCTCCCGTCGTGGAGCACAGGCTCCAGACACGCAGGCCCAGTGGCCATGGCTCACGGGCCCAGCCGCTCCGCGGCATGTGGGATCCTCCCGGACCGGGGCACGAACCCGTGTCCCCTGCATCAGCAGGCAGACTCTCAACCAGTGCGCCACCAGGGAAGCCCTCAACTCTGTTTTTAATGAGATACATACACAGGTACATTTTTAATGTAGAGGAACATATATAATAAAAAATATAGAAAAGCACATTAATGTTTAAGTAACATACATGCATATAAAGTACAATGTATAGGGATATAGGATATATAATAAATATATCCATATTATGTAATTAATATCATTACTAATAATTTATTAATAACATCAAATATGTAATATATCTGTAATTTATAATTATGGGTATAACTATATGTAGACAGGGTACAGTATTGAGCCAGATTATGCATATATGTAATATGAATGTATGATGTAAATACAGAGTGGAAGTTAGATAGAACAGGTCCATTTTTCATACACAGGGCTGAAGTTTAATACATAGAGATAGAAGTTACTTTTCCATCTTTAGAAAAGACTGCCAAAAATTCATTCTTACTATTCAAGGCACTTTCAGTTTTAAGCTCAATGTCTCTTCTGTTTAACCCCTAATTAAGCACACTTTCACGTCCATAGAACATTCCTGTGCCTACCATTCCTTTCTTCTCTGATCAGAGATGATCTGAGTCTTGCAGGACCTCATACAGCATCCTGGTGGTGTTTTATCTCTGCTCTTAGGTATTGGGGGCCTTTCTCGCTATCTGTTTTATCAGTACAAAGAACACAGAGTGGGTGCTTCAGGGGAGGCTGACTCAGCCCACATCTGCATCATCCCCACTGATCCTCGTGATTCACAGGCTTCCTCCAGCTTTTTCTAACCTGGTCTTTCCACAGTGCAGCCTCTGGCTTGAGATTTCCTTACTTGTGTCAGAGTACCATGGAGCAGGCACATGGGTTCTTAATTCTTTGCTACCTTTGGGATCCCAAGAGAGACTGACTTCCGTGAATCTTCTGCTCTCCTCCCCACTTTGTTGGTCTGAGGACACCCATGATGAAGACCACACAGACCCTCCATCTGCAGAGACCTTCTGTGTCTTTATCCTACTCTAAGTGGCTGCCTGTACTATGTTGGTAAAGATCACTCGCCAGGTTACCTTTTCTGTGAGTTTCCAATAAGCGGAAAAAAATCTCCTCTTTATTAAGATTCCCAGTGTTAACCATCTAGAGCTTTTTTTTTTTTTTTTTTTTTGCGGTACGCGGGCCTCTCACTGTTGTGGCCTCTCCCGTTGCAGAGCACAGGCTCCGGACACACAGGCTCAGCGGCCATGGCTCACGGGCCCAGCCGCTCCGCAGCATGTGGGATCTTCCCGGACTGGGGCACGAACCCGTGTCCCCTGCATCGGCAGGTGGACTCTCAACCACTGCACCACCAGGGAAGCCCCATCTAGAGCTTTTAATCACCTCCAATACACATGTCAAATCTAAAAGAGGAAGCAGCAACCAGAGTCCCTCACTTCTGTCAACAATTCTCTGTTCTCTTTTTACAAATCTCCTAACTCATCATTTCTGTCCAGTAAGAGGGACTAGCAGCTCTTTCTGTGTTAAGAAAACTACTCTATTATTACCAAGCATTCTCTCCAATTATATCATTACTGTGATAGGCTTTATATCTAGACATTACTGAGAACTGATTATTAAGTTGCAATGCATTTTTTCTGAATAAAAACAAACACAATAAAGAAAAAGTAAGCCTGGAAAAAGGATTCTGGGAAGATGACAGAAAGCCCCAGGAAACTGTCTCCCCACCTAGTCATTAACTGACTGGCAAAATGTATCTGCTTTAATTATTTTGGAACTCTGGAGCCTATCTAAGGCTTACAACTTCCAGCAGAAGGCATGTATGATATATTACAGTTAGTTTTGGTCAGTTTCAGTTCCTGCCTCAGCCGCAGCTATCCAGTCCCCTGCCCCATGCAGGAAGCCTGAAAGTGTTCATGGAGAAGCTTTTATGAAGCTTATGGGACCCAAGGTGGGCAATAGAACCTGTTCTCCAAACTTTGAGGATCTGTGTTCTACTGATTGTTGTTTCTGGTCACAGAGGTGCAGATACAAAATCAAGCTTCCACAACTATGCCCCGACCCACTGTGGCAAAGCCCTCCCACTGTGGTGACTTCCATGGGATTTAAAAGGCTGCAGTCTTTCCTCCACCTTCATTTTTCTCTTTTGGGAATAAGACATTAAAACTAGGATATTCAAAAGCAATTGCATATGCAGGAAAAATCAGAAAGTCACTGCACATACCCAGAGAAAGGCAGAGGGTCAGAAATAATCTGAAAGGACCTTAAGTTTACACCTCAACTTGATTCTGACAGGCATCCTACAACAATTATATATATATATATATTCATCAAAATAATAAATTTAAAATTTTAATAATAATTTTATTACAAATAAAATAATTTGTATTTTTTTAAAATGTAAATGCAGCAAACAATGGGAAATAGGAAGAATTTTATTTCAAGAGTTACCACAATATTAGGGTCAAATGTCCAGTATTTAACAAAAACTCAAAAGGCATACAAAGAAACAGGAAAGTATGGTCATTCAAAGGAAAAAAAAACAAAACTGGAAAAGAAAAAACCCACACAACCAAAACTGTCACTGAGAAAAAATGGAGATGGCCGACCTACTAACCAAAAACTATAAAGCAATTGTAGTCAAGATGCTCAAAGAACTAAAGGAAGAGTTAGAGAAAGTCTAGAAAACTACGTATGAAAAAAATGCAAATTTTGATAAAGAGGCAGAAAATCTAAAAGCAATTCTAGAGCTGAAAGATACAGTAACTGAAATGAAAAATTCACTAAAAAGATTCAAAGGCAGATATAAGCAGGCAAAAGAAAGAAATCAGTGAACTTGAAGAAAGAACAGTTGAGTCTAAGGAACAGAAAAAAGAAATTTAAGAAAAGTGAACAGAGGCTAAGGGACCTGTGGGAGACCATCAAGCAGACGAACAGTCAGACTGTGGGAGTCCCAGAGAAAAAGAGAAAAAGGCAGAGACTTTTTAAAGAAATAATGTTGAAAATGTCTAAAATTTTATGAAATGCTTAAATATACACATCCAAGAAGCTCAACAAACAGGATAAACTCAAAGAGATCCACACCAAGCACATTACCCTCAAACTGTCAAAAGCCAAAGGCAAAGAGAGAATCTTGAGAGCAAAAGGAGAGAAGTGACTCATCACATACAAGGGATCCTCAATAGGACTATCATCAAATTTCTCAGCAGACATTTCAGAAGCCAGAAGGCAGTAGGCTGATATATTTAAAGTGCAAAACAAAACGAAACAAAACAAAACAAAACCTATCAACCAAAAATTCTATATCTGTCAAACATTTCCTTCAACAGTAGAAAAGAAAGACATGCCCAGATAAGCAAAAGCTGAAGGGCTTTGTTACCATTAGACCTGTCCTGCAAGAAATTCTAAGGGAAGTCCTACAGGATGAAATGTAAGGAAACTAGACAATAACTCAAAGACCTATGAAGAAATAAAGATCTTAGTAAAGTTAAATACATGGATAATTATTAAAGCTAGCATTCTTATAACTTTATTTTGTAACTCTACATTTTCTTCCTACATAATTTAAGAGATGAATGTGCTAAAAGAATTATTATGTTTTGGGGCACATGATGTACAAAGATGTAATTTATCACATCAATAACTGAAAGGGGTGGGGACACAGCTGTAAGTAGAGTTTTTAATATATTATCAAAGTTACACTGATATACACTCAAAATAGAGTGTTATTACTTTAAGACGACAAATGCAATACGCATAATAACCACAAAGAAAACAGTTCTAAAATATATATACAAAGAAATGAGAAGAAAAATTAAACGTTTCATTACAAAAAATCAACTAAACACAGAAGAGACAGTAATGCAAAAAATGAGTGAGGAAAAAGCTATAAGGCATCTTATTAGTCTGCTGGGCTGCTATGACAATGTATTATAGCCTAGGTAAATTATAAACAACAGACATTTATTTATCACCATTTGAGAGGGTGGAAGTTTGAGACTGAAATGCCATGATGACTGGGTTCTGCTGAGAACCCTCTTCCAGGTTACACACTACCAACTTCTGTTTTTATCCTCACATGGCAGAAAGAGGGAGAGGAAGCAAGCTCTCTCATGACCCCTATAAAAGCATGACTCCCATTAATCAGGGTTCCACTCTCATGACCTCATCTAATCCTAATTACCTCCGAAAGACCCCACCTCCAAATATGAACACACTGAGGCACAGGGTTTCAACATATGAATTTTGTGGGGACACAAACGTTCAGTCCATAACAGACATTTAGAAAACAAAAAGCACAATATCAGGTAGCTCCCTCCTTATCAGTAATTACTTCAAATGTAGCTGAATTAAACTCTCTAATCAAAAGACAGAGATTGGCAGAATGGATTAAAATACATGACCCAACTAAATGCTGTCTACGGGAGATTCACTTTAGATCCAAAGACACAAATAGGCTGAAAGTGAAAGAATGGGAAAAGATATTCCATGCAAATAGAAACAAAAAAGGAGCAGGGGCGGCTATATGGTATCAGAAAAAACACACTTTAAATTTTAAAAACAGGTTACAAGAGACAAACATGGACATTATATTGTATAAAAGTTTTCAATCCAGCAAGAAGATATTACACTTATAAGCATTTACACACTAAAGAGATAACCAAATTATAGGAAGCAAAAACTGACAAAATTGAAGGGAGAAATAGATATTTCTACCACAATAGTTGAATACTTTAATACCCTACTCTCAGTGATGTACAGAACAATCAGGCAGATGATAAGTAAGGAAATACAGGACTTGAACAACACAATAAATCAACTAGATCTAACAGCTACAGACAGGACACTTACCCAATGACAGAATGCAGGCATACCTGGGAGACACTGCGAGTTCAATTCCAGAAAACCACAACAAAATGAATCATACACATTTTTTGGTTTCCCAGGGCATATAAAAGTTATGTTTATACTATACTGTCATCTATTAAGTGTGCAATAACATTAAGTCTAAAAAGATACAATGAATATACCTTAACTTAAAAATAATGCTGTTGGAAAAATGGTGCTGATAGACTTGCTCCATGCACGGTTGCCACAAACTTTCAGTTTCTAAAAACTGAAATATTTGTGAAGTGCAGTAAAGTGAAGCACAATAAAATGAGGTGGGCCTGTATACATTCTCCTCAAGTGCACATGGGACATGATTCAGGATAGACAATACGTTAGTTCATCAACTGTCAACAGACAGAAAATAATACATATCACACAAAGTATCTTCTCTGGAAAAAATGGGACAATGTTAAAAATCAGTAACAGAAAGAAAACTGGAAGATTCACAAATCTGTGGAAATTAAGCAACACATTCTTCAACAACAAATGGATCAAAGAAGAAATCTCAAGGGAAATTTTAAAATATTTATAAATGAATGATGGTGAAAGCACTACCAAAACTATGGGAAAGACCAAAAGCAGCGCTAAGAAAGAAAATTACAGCTATAAACTCTTTCATTAAAAATCAAGAAAGATTGCAAATCAACAACCTAACTTTACAATTTAAGGAACCAGAAAAAGAACAAACAAAACCCAAACTGGTAGAAAGAAGGAAATAAGAAGAATTAGAGCATAGATAAATAAAACAAAGAACAGAAAAAGAGTAGAGGAAAAAATAAAATTGGTTCTTCAAAAGGATCAACAAAATCAACAAACTTTGCTAGCCTAACTAAGAAAAAAAGAAAGATGACTTAAATTACTACAATCAGAAAAGAAAGTAGGGACATTACTACTGATCCTTCAGAAATAAAACAGGATTATAAAAAAGTATTGATACTATGAATAACTGTATGCCAGAAAAGTGCATAACCTAGATGAAAGGGACACATTTCTAGAAACACAAAACCTACCAAGACTGAAACACAAAGAAATAGAAAATATAAATAGATCTATAACAAGTAAAGAGACTGAATCAGTAATCAAATCTCTCCTGACAATAAAAAGGTTTAATCCTGATGACTTAACAGGTAAATTCTACTAAATATTTAAACAAGAACTAATGCCAATTCTTTTCAAAATTTTCTCCAAAAAGTGAAAAGCAGGCAATACTTCTATGAAGCCAGCACTACCCTGATACCAAAGTCAGACAAAGACATTACAAGAAAAGAAAATTATAGGGCAACATCATTAATTAACATAGATGCAAAATTCCCAACCAAAGCCTAGAAAACAAAATTCAACAGCATATTTTAAGAATTAGACAACGTGATCAAGTGGGATTTATTCCTAGAATACAAGATTGATTCAACATATGAAAAATGATCACTGTAATATGCCACATTAGCACATTGAAGGAAAAACCCACATGATCACCTCAACTGATGGAGAAAAGGCACTGACAAATTTCAACACTCTGATGATAAAAACACTCAATAAATTAGGACTAGAAGGAAACTACCTCAACATACTAAAAGTCGTTTATGAAAAAACACACAGTGAATATCATACTCAGTGTTGAAAGACTAGAAGCTTTTCCCCAAAGATCAGGAAAAGGCATCAATGCCTACTTTCACCATTTCTATTAAACATATTACTGGAAGTTCTAGCCAGAGCAATAAGGCAAGAAAAAGAAATAAAAGTCATCAAAATTGGAAGGGAAGAATTAAAATTATCTCTGTTTGCATATGACATAGTCTTATATGGAGCAAACCATAGAGAATCCACAAAAAACTGTAGAAACTAATAAAAAATTCAGCGAAGTAGCAAGATATGGAAACAAGACACAAAAATCATTTGTATGTCTATACATTAAGGATGAACAATCTAAAAGGGAAATTAAGGAAACAATCACATTTACAATAGCATCACAAATAACAAAATTCTTAGGAATTAGTTAAAGAGGTGAAAGACTTTACAATGAAAGCTACAAAACATTGCCTAAAATATTAAGGAAGACATAAATACATGGAAAAACATCTTAGTTCACAGATTGGAAGAGGTAAAATGGAAAGATATCAGTACTGCCCAAAGTGAGCTACAGATTCAATGCAATCTCTAGAAAAATCTCAAGGACATTTTTGCAGAAACAGAAAAATCCATCCTATAATTTATATGGAACCTCAATGGATCCTGAGTAGCCAAAATAATCCTGACAAAGAAAAAGTCAGAGGACTAACACTTTCTGATTTCAATATTTCTTACAAACCTACAGTAATCAAAAGAGTGATACTGGCAGAAAGACAGATATAAAGTCCACTGTAATAAAATGAAGAGGACAGAAATAAACCATCACACATATGGCCAAGTGATTGCCAGCAAGAGTACCAAGATCATGTAATGGGGAAAGGACAGTATTTTCAACAAATGGTGCTGAGACAACTGGTATCTATATGCAAAGAATGAAATTAGACTCTTACATAACACTATATACAAAAATTATCTCAAAATGTATTAAATCTCTAAACATAAGTGATAAAACTATAAAAGTCTTAGAAGAAAACATTAAAGGAAAAAACCTCATGACACTGGATTTAGGAATGATTTATTGGCTATGACACCAGAGGCATAGGCAACAACAGAACATAGACAAATAGGAGTTCCTGAGAATTTTAAAAATTTGTACATCAGAAGACACTGTTAACAGACTGAAAAGGCAATCTCTGAAATGGGAGAAAATATCTGCAGATCATATATCTGATAAGGGATGAATATCCAGAATATGTAGAAAACTCCTAAAACTTAACAACAACAAAACAACCCATTTCAAAGACAGGCAAAAGACTTCAATAGGCATTTCTCCAAAGAAGATGCATGAATGTCCAATAAGCACATGCTAAGATGCTCATCATCACTAATCATTAAGGAAATGCATAAAAAACACAATAAGATACCATCTCACACCCATTAGGATTACTACTATCAGAAAAAAAAAGTGTTTGCAAGAACGTGGAAAAACTGGAGCCCTTGTGCACTGCTGAAGTATAAAATTATATAGTTACAGTGGAAAACTGTAGGGTGGCTCCCAAAAAAATTAAAAATAGGGTTACCATATGATCCAGCAATTCCAATTCTGGGTACATACCCAAATGAATTGAAAATAGAGACTCAATTATATTTCATGTACCTACATACATGAACTATAATTCAGCCTTGAAAGAAAGGAAATACTTACCTAGGCTACAACAATATGAGAACATTATGCTAAGTGAAGGGAGCCAGTCACAAAAAGACAAAAAATATATAGTTTCACTTACATGAGATATCTAGAGTAGTCAAAATCATAGAGACAAAGTAGAATGGCGGTTTCCAGGGGTTGCAGGAGGAATTGGGAGTTACTATTTATTAGGTATAAAGTTTCAGTTTTAAAAGATGAAAAGAGTTCTGGAGATGGATGGTGATGACGGTTACAGTATAAATGCAATTGATATCACTGAATGGTACAGTTAAAAATAGTTAAGATGGTAAATGTTACCATAATAAAAAAAACTGAAAAAAAAATTTAGACTGGGTATACTTGTTTGCTGTTCCAACTCTTGACTCTATCCATGGAACAGAATTTTACATCCCTCCCTTTCACCATGTGAGACTGCAATGCCTTCTCACTTTAATTCTGGGCTCAGCATCAAGACTGGCTTTGTGCATTGGGACTTCTGCAGATGTAATGCAAGCAAAATTCTGAAAAGTGCTCATGTAGTTAAGCTTGCTCCTATACTTCTGTCATCACCGTAAGAAGAACACGGCTGGACAAGCCTGACGGCCCTTGGGGTATGAGAGAGAAACATGGAGCAGAGCTGTCCCAGAAGAGTGCCCTCAACTAGGCTCAGCCCAGAGCTGCTGGCCCCATTTAACGCTAAGAAGTACGAAGTAAACACATGCTTTTTGTTGCATGTCACTGAGACTGTGTGTGTGTATGTGTGTGTATGTGTGTGTGTGTGTGTGTGTGTGTGTGTGTGTGTGTGTGTGTGTGTTTAATGCAGAACTGCTGTGGTCTATCTAGAACCGCTGATCCTCATCTAATTTGAAGACATGTGGGTGAGTCTAGCCGAGTGCAGCAGAGTCATTGGGCCCCAAGGCATCCTCAGTCTGCCCGTCTCCAGCAAACCGTTCCACGTCTGAGCAAACTGATGCTTACTGTTTTATGCCACTGATTAGTAGTGGTTCGCACATAGAATCATCGTGGCAAAATGAACTGATTCACAAATAAAAAACAAAAACATTTTCTCACTCTCGTGCCCAGCTCTTGCGAATAAAAATAACATGAATTTTAGATTATATTCTCTCTACTGTGGTTAAAAATATCAGTTAAAAATAACTCTACTTTGAAACCTAAAGCAAGCTATGTCTCTCCTCTTCTGGGCTTCACAGGGTACCACAGACTGAATGAAGGCCACAGGGCAGGACGTAGGGCCAAAGCTCCTGCTGTAATTAACTCACATTACTTTAGATCCACATCTAAACATAGTGGCAGATTGGCATGAGATAATAATCATAAGACTCACATTAAAGAAATATAAAAAAATAAGTGAGCATGTTATATAATAAAGAATAAATAAATGAAGACAGACTGAAAGAGCCTTTTGTCAAGTTGTCCTAGTGTACAGGCTTGGATATGTCTTAAGAACCTGTGCAGTTCAGAGGTTTCCAATCACTATCATTAGTAGTATTTCTTTCTGTCCACAAATTGCTGCCAGGCTATGGGCAGGAAAGCCTGTACATATGCTCTGGATTTCAGCTTCTTTACCTAGGAAAATCCTCCCTCATCTTCAGTACATATATAACCTGAGGAATCCTGCATACACGATGCTGATAAATACTACTGTGAGAGCACTCTGTATTTTACCTGTACAGTACTGCTCTCAGTCACGTTAATTCTGTAGTCTCTGCTTAATGTCAGTCCCTTTTGTTAGAAAATAAACTCCATGAAGGCAGAAACAGTGTTTCTTCTGAGTAGCTGATGCTGAGTGATATTTTTATTGTTGTGTAGGTGAATGAATTGATGAATGAATGAATGCTTGAATTTTCTAAGCCTCAAGAAGAGTTATGATATTTAGTTATATGCAAATGACCCACTGGTTTCTATCTGTAATTATTCTCGAACACATATTCTGGCCTCAAAAATGCCCTGGCCCTCAGCTTTTACTAACTCTATTTTAATGTGCTTAGGAGGGGACCCAGTCTGAAATACTCAGTTACCAATAATACTCTGTACCAAATTTTTTTCAAACTTGTAAAAAACCTTTTAGATCAGATATATACATACATACATATATATATATATATATATATATATATATATATATATGAACCATGCACATCACCAAGTCTCCACATCTCTCCCTAATTAAAAGTCACAATTTGGGGGATTTCATTTACATCATGCTTTGCTATTTTTCTCCTAAATAAGAACCAGTTGCTCACTAGAATTTAGAATGCTAACTCAGTGATATTAATCTTTGGTCACTAGGTGATGTCACTGTTAAAACACAAATGTCCTTCAATGATTGATAGTTTAAACTCTAAGACTTGTCTTATTTATACCTAATTTGTTACTTTAATCCATTATTCGTAAAGACTTGAAGAGAAGTGTTATGCATTTCATACATCAATGTTACTACTGGATAATGGATACTACTTAAGCTATCTGAATTTTGTCTACGTCTATAAGGACACGCTTTTAAACAGGGAAGCAAAGGAGGATCATGAAGGCATGGGTGGCCGGAAGGTGCAGGGGGGCCTCCTCTAAGGTGGCTGAGGATCAGAGGAATATGTATGCAGAAAGCGGGGGCTGGGAGCATGAAATGTGGTTGTAATTTTACACTCCAGCTCTACTCATAAGCTTTCCTTCAAGTCCCAGTCAGAAAGCTCTTAGAATTAGAGAGGCTCACGTGCTCAATCCGAGGGTTTCATTAAAATACAGTACTGCATATAGCAATTTAATAGGACATTTGAGATAAAGACAGGCCCGGCTCCCTGAGGAATAAAGAATAATCCTGGAACTTCGTTGGCAGGGAATCTCCTAGGCAGCCCACATATGCACTCTACGAATGAGAAGGGCAAACCAATACACTCAGATGACTTTTTAAAACAGAGAAAATGAATTCTAAGTGCTTAAAGCCACCTAGAACCAAGTGAAAAAAAGAATGGGAGCAACTAATATGAATCCATCCTGTTACCAGAAAGTGATTAACAATGATATTGCTGGAAGAAAGGCTTTTTCGGTATCTTATATGATTATAATAATACAGCCTGATCTTCTACAGTGAGAAATTGTTTTCCTCCATGACTTTTTCTCAGTATTACACTTTATTATATGTTGAACTTCTTAGAGTACAAAGAAAATACCATCAACTCAATCCATTACTGTAGTCAATAAGAAATTCATCACTTTTTAAATGATTATTTCAATATTTCTTGCTATAGGTATTTCTGTGGTTTCTGTGAACCACTGAAGTAATATTTTTTAACTTCAGTATGTACAAAATAAGCTTTTTTTTCTGAATACAATTTCATAAAGTTTCCATCTGGTTAAGATAGGCTATTCATATAAAACATAAGAATTTTAAAGCATCATAATGAATTTCCTTTTACCTTACAAGTGGCCCATGAGACATACAGAGGGGATAAACTAGGAGGAGAGGCAGAACACTATTAAAGGAGAACTTCGAGAAAATCTCTCCTTGGGTTTTGGGAAGATGCCTGTTTGAATTACATCGGGCTTAAATAAAAGAAGATTTTTAATCATTCATTCTTATGGATAATATATAAGCAGGATATACTGTTTTTCTATAATAATTAATATGCCAAAGATGTATTTATATATTATATAGTAAAGGTTTACCTGAAAGCAGGAAAGCAGCCGCTCCAAACACAGTGCACGCAAAGGCACATGTCAGACTGATGTGTTCAATCACCAACTTAGAAATTTTCAAAGTGTGCAATTAATTCCCTGCATGCTCCTACCTTGTGCTGCTACACTGTCCTGCTCATGCTAGGTGAGACAATAGTTACTTCACTTTTTAGAAGAGCATTTTACAGTCAGCTTTCATACCCACAGAAATTATAATATTGACAGCTAGGTTTGCCTAAGTCTCATTTCACCTCACTTTTCAGTAGACAGAAGAAAAAAAATTGACTTGGATATTAAAAGTTGGGAATAAAAGGAGAGAAATTAATACCTCAGGGAAGCCGTTATAAAAACCTATTATATACATATTTTTTCCTGGTTGAATCTAGTCATTTTCTTTCCCTTTCTGCTAATGCTTCCTTAGCCTACAACAAAACTTTAACACAAGACTTTATATGTAATTAAGCATATGCAGGCATTCTGATGTGTATTTGGCTTTTCAGGATGGCAGGTGGAAAAAGAAATCAAAAACCCTGAAGCTCATGCTCTCAAGGACGTCTTGGAGAATTCTTTTGTCCAGAAAGCACACAGCAGGGAACCATATCTCTTCTGCAGCCTTATTCTCTTGTTGTCTTGCCAATAATGTGTCCATTCCTCCTCCAAAAGCCTCAAGGTAGCCAAACTTACAGATTAGCTCTTTTCTGAATGATATTCTTGGCTCTTTCAAACTACAGTTTCCTGAACTTAGACCTTACTCTATGCATGGCTGTCTACAGTGTTTAGATCTCTGCTTTTTTCTCTCTCAATCTCTTCCCCAACTCCCGTCTCTATCTCTGTCTCTGTCTCTGTCTCTGTCTCTCTCTCTCTCTCTCTCACACACACACACACACACACACACGCACATTCCTGGATTTGACCAAGGAATCATCTGTCCATGGCTCTACCTGTTCATCTCTGACCCAAAGGTTCCACTTCGCCTGCTGTCAGTTTCCCTACTAGGCCTTCTTGTGCTATAACTCCATGGCTTTTACTTCAAATTACAGCCATTCCCTGGCATGGCATCCACTGTGGCAGGCACTCTTTCGTGATCCTCATTGTTTCTGGTTCCTCTTGTTTGGGGAAGTAGAACAGTTTCTTTTTAGTGAAAAGAAAGCTTAATAACCATATTATTTTCTATCCCGATCAAGTTAATTGTCCCCTTTGACCTGAAATCGGGGTAGGGGTGGGGCTGGGATGGCCAAACACAGGACTGAAGTTTGAAGGGCACCATTGCCTAAACATAATACCACAATGCTTCAGCCATCAGGTGAGGGCTGGGAAGCAGCACTTTTACTGTAAGCTGAATTGGGTCAACCATAAATAGTATGTGTAAGGGGGGAAAAAGGCCACCCCAAAGCATGACTTCCAATGGTGTGGTCCTGCAGGGAATTCAGAGCGTAAGCTACAGAGTCCTGGCTATTGCGATCAGAGATAAAGTGGATATTTCTGATCTATGGCTATAGGCTGATTCTGAGGGAGAAAAGAGAACTTCCAAGACTGTCAGGTTCTACGAACACTGACTGCAGTTTCAAATCTAAGAAAATACTTTAAAAATAATACAATAATTGTACCAGCAACTTCCATGCAAAAAGGCCACTATAAAAAGTTCAAAAGTAGAATCTTAAACAGAAAAAAGTCAACATACATTCCACAGTTATATTCATTTTCTGATTGTTTCAAATTAAGGAAAATAAATATATTTCTAAATAATTATTCATAAAATAAGCCATAATCCTATCAACATGGCTGCACATGCATTGTACAGGAAAGATTTGTATACATATAAAACTGGATGACATTTTGTTTAAAGTTTAATAGGATTAAGAAATACTTTTTAGCACTTGATATTTGATGTATCTTAATAACAACTGACAGAGTTTAAAATGATCAGTATCTCTTCATTTATTTAATTTCATCAGTTTTATTGATTTGTCCATTAAAGTTTTCTTCCTCAACTGCAATCATTTCTGAAAAATATATCCACAATATGTCGCAAAACCACAGGTTCAAAGCACATAATATGGGGCACTTAAACAGAAAAATCCTCATCTACAGAAAGTCTCTACAGCAATTGCCTCTCATTTAAGATTGACATGCACATAATAGAGTCCAAGAAGTAACTCTCTGTAAACAAATGATGATTTTAACTGCAATTTCAAAAGGCATAACATAAGTGTATTTGGAATATCAGAAGGAGAAAAGAGAAATTACAGAAGAAATATTTAAATCACTAATGGCCAAGAGCTCCCCAAATTAATGAGACCACCAACAAGAGACCCAGGAAGTTCAGATGACAGCAGAATAAATAACAACAAAAACAACAAAACTACACCTAGGCATGCCATATTCAAATTGTAGAAAACCCAACACAAAGGAACACCCAGAAAAGGCCAAAGGAAAAACACACCTTAATTTTAAAGGAACAAGGATAAGAATCTAAGACTTCTTACTAGAAAGCATGAAGGAAAGAAGACATTCAAGTGAAATATTTAAAATACTGAAATTTAAAACACCAATGCAGAATTCTATAGCAGGTAAAATTATCTTTCAGAAATAATAATCACTTTATCAGAAAATCTGAAAATGAGGGAATTCATGATTAGCATACCTGTTGGGGAAAAATTGTTAAAAGAAGTTCTTCAGTGAGGAAAAACAATAATATAGGACAGAAACAGGGATCTACAAAAGGAAAAGGAAAGCACTGGATATGGTAAGATAAATATTTTTATATTCTTAATCAATCTAACAAATGACAGTTTGTTTAACCCTGTTATAAGGAAACTGCACCACAGAAGATGTGGCAGAGTTATTTGAAGCAGACATAGATTCGTTCAATACGCACTATTATAAACCCCAGGGCAAACACTGAAACAAAACAAAACAAAGCAAGAGATATATAATTGATATACTAGGGAGAAGATATAAAGGAAACATAGAAAATGCTCAATTAAACCAGAGAAAGCAGCAAAAAAGGGGGAAAAGAACCAAAGAACAAATGCAATGCAAAGAAAGCAATTAAACACATAGTAGATATTAATCAACTATACAAATAATCACTTTAAACGTCAACAGTCTAATTACACCAAATAAAGGCATAAGTATTTCAACTGTATATAAAAAAAGACACAACTATATGTTATCTAACAGAAACTCAGTGTAAATACTGAAACTGAGCAGAACCCTGAAGAGCCTTCCTGGTTGCAGACCCCTCCCTGTTGCCCCGTCTCTCACCTTTAGAAAAAAGAAAATCAATCTTAGTTTCCCTGGCCTCCAAGTTTCAGAAAACATACTCAAGTAGTCAATCATTTAAGAAGGGGCAAAAGCAAGAACTAAGAAAAGGCGGTCAAGCAAGGAAGGAAATGACAACTTATGCAATAAGTAAAACTGATAAATGGGGATAAGGCCCTAGTTGTCCTTGAGAAAAACTGTCTGACACACATTTTTGTCTGACAGACATTTTTAAGTTGTTTCTTACAGAACCCAGACCCCCACCAGGTGGAAACTGCTGACCCTAAACCCTTAGAACCTAGAATGGGTGGAGCCAGAAAACTGATGACTGAGATTCCTGAAACACCAACCCTATCACCTCGCCACCTACCAATCAGAAAATTTCCCATGAGCTGATCATGCAATCTACGATGCTCACCCCTAACACTCTTTTAAACGGTTCCCTGAAAGTCACTTGGGAGTTAATGTCTTTTACGAATTAGCTGCCCATTCTTGCTTGGTGCCCTGCAAATAAACACTTTCCTTCATCACAACCCGGTGTCAGCAGATTGGCTTTGCTGTACTTTCGGTGAGTGGACCAGAGTTTGGTCCATTAACAATATGAAGATACAGATGATTCAAAATAAAGGGATTAAAAAGTATATACCATTCTAACATTAATCATAAGAAAGCTGAAATAACTATATTAACTTCACACAAAGCAGACTTCAGATCAAGGAAAGTTATCAGGGTTAAAAAAGGGCATTGAATAATGATAAAAAGGTCAATGCTACAGAAAAAAAAAATCCTAAATTTATGTGCACCTAACAACAAAGCATCAAAATACGTAAGACAAAAGCTGCTGCAACTAAAGGGATAATAGACAAATCCACCTAAATATTTAGAAATTCATCATCACTCAGTAATTGATAGATCAAGCAGGGAGGATACAGTTGAATTGAACATCACTAGGAATGAATGTGATCTATCTGACATAGAATATTCCACACAACAACAGAATACACATTTTTTTTCATGTTCATATAGATTCTTCATCAAGATAGACCATATTCTGGCCATAAAACACACCTTAATTATTTTAAAAGAATAGAAATTATACATTATGTTTTCAGAATACAGAGCAATTAAAAGCCGATAAGAGAGAGAGCTATAAAATCCCAAATATTTGGAAATTAAACTCTTCATTTCTAAATTTAAAAAAAATTCAAAGACATCACAAGATAAACAAACTTAGTTTAAAGTACATGAAAATGAAAATATAACTTACCAAAACTTGAACAATGCATTGAAAGCCAAATTTAGAGGGAAATTTATAGTGTTAAAGTATATATTTGAAAATAAGAAAGATCTCAAAGAACCTAAGCTTCAACCTTAGGAAACTAGAGAAAAAAGAGCAATGTAAACCTAAAGCAAGCATGAGAAAAGAAACAATAAAAATCAGAGCAGTGGTGGAGATGTAAATTGGTATAATCGCTATGGAAAACAGTATGGACGTTTCTCAAAAAATTAAAAATAGAACTACCAATGTATGGTAGCAAATCCACTTCTGGGAATATAACGGAAGGAAACAAAATCACTATCTTAAAGTGATAACTTCACCCCTGTGTTCTTTGCGCACTATTTATGATAGCCAAGACATGGAAACAACGTAAGTGTCCATCAGTGGATGAATGGATAAAGAAAATATATAATAATATCCATGTATATATGGATATTATTCAGCTATAAAGAAGAAGGAAATCCTGCCATTTGTGACAACACGGGTGGAACTTGAGAGCGTTATGCTAAGTGAAATGAGTCTGACAGAGAAGGACAATTACTATATAATCTCACTTACATGTGGAATTAAAAAAATAAACTTATATTAATAGAGAACAGATTTTTGCTTGCTAGAATGGGTCATGGGGGGATGGAGGAAAGAGGTGAAGGGATCAAAACGTTCAAACTCCCAGTAAAAAGATTATTAAGTCTTGAGCACATAATGTACAGTATAGTGACTACAATTAACAATATCGTATATCTGAAAGTTGCTAAGAGAGTAGATCTTAAAATTCTCATCACAAGAAAAAATTTCTAACTATGTAAGGTGATGCATGTCAACTTATTGTGATAATTATTTTTCAATATATACATAAATCATTACATTGTATACCTTAAACTAATACAATGTTCTATGCCAAGTATATCTGAATAGAACAGAAAAATGTAAAAAAAAGAAAATTAGAGAAGAAATTAATGAAATTGAAAACAAGAAAACAATATAAACAACTGATGAAACAAAAATCTGTTTCTTTGAAAAGATAAATAATATTGAAATAACTTTAGCCAGACTAACTTAGAGAAGGAAAGGTCACAAATAAAGAACAAAAATGAAAGCAGGGTTATTACTACAGATCCCACAGACATTAAAATGATTAAAAAAGGACACTATGAATAACTCAGTGCCTACAAATTTGATTACTTTGATGAAATGGATCAATTTCCTGAAAGATACAACCTACCACAACTTACACAAGGAGGAACGGATCACTGAAATAGGTATATACTAATTAAAGGAATGGAAAAAATAATTGATAACCTTTCCAAAAAAGGCAAGAAGCCAATATGGATTCAGCTGTGAACAGTCCCAAACATTTATGAAATGAATGTTATCAATTTTCCACAACACTTTCCAGAAAATAGAAACAGGGGAAATACTCCTTAAGTCATTTTATAAGGCCAGAGCTCCCAGAATAATAAATTCTGATAAACACATCATAAGAAATGAAAACTACAGACCAATATATCTCATGAACACAGATGCAAAAGTCTTCAACAACATATTAGGAAATCAAATCTATAGTGTATAAAAAGGATTATCAACACCTAGGTTTTTAATCTAGGTGTGCAAGTTTGCCTAAATTTGATGTTTTGCTTAAGCTTACTTAAACCTTTCAATATTATGCACCAAAACCAAAATAAAGGAAAAACTGATAAATTGACACAGAAAGATTATTTGAAAAAATTCCAACATCCATTCGTGATAAAGATACTCAGAAAACTAGGATTATAAGGCAACATCTTCAACTCGTTAAAGAATCAATGCAAAAAACCTAGCAGCTAACATTATAATTAATGGTGAGAAACTGGATACTTGTCTCCTAAAATTGAAAACAAGGCAAGAGTATCCTTTCTCACCACCCTGACTCAACCTCTTACTGGAAGTCCTAGCTAATGCAATAAAAAAAAAAAAGAAAGAAAATGAAATAAATACAAATTGAAAAGAAAGGATGACTGTATTTAAAATGGCATTAATGTCTACATAGAAAATACAAAGAATATTTTAAAATACTCCAGGAAATAATAAACGTTTATACTAAGCTAACAGGACACAAGGTTGATCAACAAAACTCAATTGCATTTCTATACATCATCAATAAACAACTGGAACTTGAATTTAACAATAGCATGTACAATACATAAAAAATGAAATACATGCACATACAGCTACAAAATAGGCACAGAATCTACATGCAGAAAATCACGAACACTAATGAAAGAAATAAAAAATCTAAATAGATAAATGAATTGGAAGACTCAAACTGATAAGCTGTCAGTTCTTCCCTACTTGATTGATGTGTTCAATACAATCCTAACAAAAATTCTCAGGAAGCTATTTTGTAAGTATGAACAAAATGATTGAAAAGCTTACATGGAAAGGTAAAAGGCAATACCAAAGAAGAACAATAAAGGAAAAAAAGACTCACACTATCTGATTCTAAAACTTACTATGACTCTGCAATAATCAAGACAGTATGGTATCAATGTAAGTACAAATATATATATATATATATATATATATATATATATATAGAACAGAATAGAGAGCACAGCAACAGACCCACCAAATATAGTGAACTTTTATACTTGACAAAGAAGCAATGCCCGTTCAACAGAGAAAAGATGATCTTTTTAAGAAAATGTTGCTGAAATAACTAGATATATAGCAGATGTTATAAAAAGAAAGAAATAAACTAGACACAGATCTTACAACTTTCACAAAAATTAACTTAAAATGTGTCATATACCACAATGTCAAGGGCAAAATTATAAAACTTATAGAAGAAAATCCAAGAGAAAATCTATGGGACCTGGGTTTGCTGATGGGATTTTAGATTCAATCAAATATTCAACCCATGGAAAAAAGATGACAGTTAGATATTATTCAATTTAAAAACTTTTTACTCTATAAAAAAGATAAGAGAATGAAAAGACATGTCACAGACTGGGAGAAAATTCTGCAAAACACGTATCTCATAAAGTATCTGTATCTAAAATATTCAAATATCTCTTAAAACTCAAAATAAGAAAATAAACAACCAATTAAAAATGAGTTTCATTCTTTTACATGTAGCTGTCCAGTTTTCCCAGCACCACTTACTGAAGAGACTGTCTTTTCTCCATTGTATATTCTTGCCTCCTTTGTCAAAGATTAATTGGTCAGAGTTCTGTGGGTTTGCTTCTGGGCTTTCTATCCTGTTCCATTGATCTTTATTTCTGTTTTTGTGCCAGTACCATACTGCTTTGGTTACGGTAGCTTTGTAGTATAGTCTGAAGTCAGGGAGCCTGATTCCTCCAGCTCTATTTTGTTTTTCTCAAGACTGCTTTGGCTATTCGGGGTCTTTTGTGTTTCCATACAATTAAAAAAAAAAAAGTTGTTCTAGTTCTGTGGAAAATGCCATTGGTAATTTCATAGGAATTGCACTGCCTCTGTAGATTGCCTTGGGTAGTATGGAACTATACTCAAGATTTTGTAATAACCTATAAGGGAAAATAATCTGAAAAACAAATAGATATATATGGATGTATAACTGAATCACTTTGCTGTACATTTGACACTGACACAACATTGTAACTCAACTATACGTCAATAAAAATATAAATAAATGAATAAATTTTTTTTTAATGAGCAAAACTCTGAACATACACCACACCTAAGGATACAGACAAACGTCAAAAAAGCATGGGAAAGATACTTAACATTTATCATTAGGAAACTACCAATTATGAGATATCAGTACAAGTTTGTTAAAAATAATTAAAATCCAAAAATCTGACAATATCAAATACTCACAAAGACCTGGAGCAACAGGAAATCTCATTTTTTGCTAGAGGGATTCGAAAACTGTAAAGCCACTTTGAAAGGCATTTTGTCACTTTCTTACAAAGCTAAACACAGTTTTATCATAAGATCCAGCAATCATGCTCTTAGGCATTTACCTAACAGATCTGAAAACGTATGTCCACACAAAACACGCAGGTAAAGATTTATAGTAAATTTATTCACCGTTGCAAAAAACTGGAAACAATGAAGATACCCTTTAATAGGTGAGTAAATAGTGATACATCCATACAATGGAATATGGTTCAGCAACAAAATGAGCTATTAAGCCACAAAAAGACATACTGAATCTTCAACGCATATTGCTAAGTGAAAGAAACCTGTCTGAAAAGCTACATACTAGATGATTCCAATTTTATGATATTCAGTAAAAGGTACAACTACAGAGATGATACAAACAATCAGTGGTTACAAGTGGTTGGGAGGAAGAGGAAAACAGATGAAATGCAGGGTTTTTTATGTGTTTTTTAGTCTAATAAAATTTTTGTATGGTATGGTAACACATATTATTTTTACATATACTATGCATTTGCCAAAACTCATATCACTTTACAACACAAAGAGTGAACACTAATGTATGGAAATTTAAAAAAATCATTTTTCAGGTTGGGGAACACTCGACGGAATGCAAAATATCAGAAAACAATCTAACTTATTACAAATGTATGCAGCAACTTCACTGGAGGCTGCAGGATAAAAGGTGCTTTGGAAATGAGAGGAGTCTATAAAACTGAGGCATAAGAAGGTGAACAGAAGCATGGAACTGTATTGTTTCCAAGGTAGTATGAGCTAACAATTCTAATACTGATATACATATAGAGTGAAATTTTAAAAATTAAGTAAATATGTAATGGTTGGTAGGAGCCACGTTTTTCACTGTTGGAGTGTGAATTTATAAGTAAGCAAGGTAAGGAGGCTAGAATGATTCATATGGTAATAGAACAGAGATTAGAGTTGGAATCACCAGAATAAATTCATGAGTAGCTCTATACAGATATGGATAATTACATGCCGACATACTTACATATGTGCGTACATACATAGGTATAGATGTGCACACGTATTTCCTTATTGTAACCTAATATAGACGCATGACATCCCAGCAGGAGCAAACACACCCAGCATCCAGATCTTTAAGTCTAACACCAGTTTTCAATAAAAACAAAACAAACAAACAAAAAACAACCTAAGGCTCATTGGAGAAATGGCTGACTCCAGCACTGAGACAGGAAATATACAAAATGAGCCTGGAGCACCTGTAATGCAAAAAAGTAAGGAAGTGCTTTAAAAATTGATGGAAAAATGTAAAAGGGCACAAGAGCCAAGTAAAATATGTCAATATGGCCACAGCTGAAACACTTGAAAAAGAGAATACACAAAACAGTATTAGATTAAAAAATAAAGTATAAAATAAATACCCATGAGTCCATGCTGATACAAATCAAAGATTAAAATAAATAAATGGAGGAGAGTAGCCAAATCTCCATGCAGAAGAATCCCTAACAATTGATGTAGATACTCTTTCCTCGAGTAGATAGAGCATAACTCCACACTCCCTCAGTGTGGGATTCACATAATGACTTCCCTCCAAAGAATACACCATGTAAAGAGGGAACGAAAGTATTACATTACAGTGGAGAAATCTAACTTGAGGAAAGCCAGGTGATCAAGCTTATCATCAACAGTGATAAGTCACGTTGATAGTATGTATCCTTGACGTGATGAAAATGGCACTTTAGCTCTATGGTCTTCCTCCCAAACAGACAGAGCTCCAGTCTAATTATGAGAAGAACAACAGACAAATCCAAATATAAAGATAGCATCAAAAACAAGAAAAGTCTATGGAAACTGGAACAGTCAAGAGGAGACCAATGAGACACGGTACCTAAATTTCATGTGGTACCTGGATGGGAGGGACCCTGGAAGGTAAAAAGGATATTTTTTAAAATAAGGAGATTTGAATACAGTTATGGGAAATCATGGGGGGAAAAATATATATATATATATCTGCCCTTGGTTCCTGGCACAGAGCTCCTAAAACGCTTGTAAATTCCTAAGTGATAAGAACACTAAGAGCACCTTTTATTCTAATATTTGGTCTTACACCTGGGTTCCTGACACCAAGTTCCTAAATCTCTTGGAATTTCCTGGGTGATAAGTCTTTTTTTCTAATGAGGCAAATCTAGGTCAGCTCCTGGAAGGCTCCTGGATGAGGGCTGGACACCAAAAAGACCAAGCCGTGATTAGATGCTTGGACTTTTCAGCCCCACCCACCTCTCTCTAGAGGAAAGAGGCGTGAGAAGTGAAGTTAATAACTGATCATGCCTAGTGATGAAACCTCCATAAATTCCCAACTCTCTGGGGTTCAGAGAGTTTCCAGATTGGTGAACAACTTTTTTGCAATTAAATGGGACAAACAAGATCATATGAAAAAGTTCCTGAAAAATACAACTTACCAAAGCTGGCCCCAAACGATATAGAAAATCTGAATAGCCTTATCTTTCCAAAGAGACTGAAATAATAGTTAAAAACTTTTCACACACAGAAAATTCTACCAGTTTCACAGGTGGATTCTATGTAATATTTGTAGAAGAACCAATACTAATAGTGTACAAAGCCCTGTCAGAAACAAGAAGGGAATAACTTCCAATTCATTTTTTGAAGCCAGCATCATCTCAATACCAGGAAGTGAAAAGGACAATACAAGGATAGAGACAAGTATACTTAAGATCACAAATACAAACATTCTGGACAAAATATTAGCAAATCAAATACAGACCCATAAAAAAGGACAGCTTATAACAGGTTTATTGAAAGAAAGATGTGTTTAAAATTGAAAAATCAAACAATAATAGATCCCCAACCTTTCCTGGTGTTTTATGACCTTAAAACTTTTGAAGAGTCCTGACCAGCTATTTTTGTTTCATGTATCTTGCGACTTTTCAAAGTTCAGCAGGCTTTTATTTAAGTACTTTTTAATGTTCCCTTGCTGGACTTCCTTGGACTCTGTAACCCAGCCACACAGGGATTTTCAGATGCCAAAGGAAAAAACAAGAAAGAAATAAAACTGAAATGATTTTTTAAATTTAAATTTAAATGTAATTTTTAATTAATAAAACAGTTTGTCATGTTTTAAACGATACTGTTTCTTTATATTAACTACTATCATTTCATGGATCCTGTTGTTTGAATGAGTTCTCTGAGCTGTTAATATTTTTAAAAATTGTATGACCCTATTATATATATTGAAGTATCTTTTTTCTTGCTTCTACTAAAAATACATTTAAACTCTAACTCAGTGATAAGTGACAAGTGAAAAAAAGTCTCCTGTAAAACAAATTTACTTTGTCCATTATGTCCCCAAATTATTCTGTAAGAACTTGTTTCTTTCAGAGAAAATGAAAAAAAAATCCCCAAACTGTACTGAGCATTTGGCATCATTGCTCCAGTAACATCTTTACAGCATGACAGAATTTATTATCCTGTCACTCTAACAACACTCAATGATTAATTTTAGATTCACAGGACTCCCTTTGACTGTAGATATTCCTAATATAAACAGATTTTCTTGTTCATCAAATTTCACTCTTTAAACTGTCCTTATACAATTTTAATTCAAGAATGGTCATCTTTCTCTGAGAACTTCTCTGTGTTCTAAAAAGGATCTAATCGGTGGAAATTAATAAAACACCCCAAACTGACAATCCCCAAAATACAGGATATACTTTTAATATGTGACTACTGCATAAGTGATCTTTCACATTATCCAGATACAGAAAAAGGCACAATCTGAAATGAAAACTAAGAAAATGAAGGCATGATGGGATGATTGGTTAAGAATTTGTAAAGATGCTACTTATGTTACCATAATACTACCTATTAAAAACTTATGGGGCTTCCCTGGTGGTGCAGTGGTTGAGAGTCCGCCTGCCGATGCAGGGGACAAGGGTTCGTGCCCCAGTCCGGGAAGATCCCACATGCCGCGGAGCGGCTGGGCCCATAAGCCATGGCTGCTGAGCCTGCGCATCCGGAGCCTGTGCTCCACAATGGGAGAGGCAACAGTGAGAGGCCCGCGTACCGCAAAAACAAACAAACAAACAAAAAAAACTTATGAACATGAAAATCTCCAAATTTAGCGATAGAAGCCAATACTTATTCTCAGGAGAACTCCTCTTGAATATGACTATTAAAATTAATCTGTATTCACCTCAGTTGCATTGCATTGTGACTGTACCTGTAAAAAGAATCAATGTGGTTTCAGAGGAGCAGGGATGCTGACAGATTCAAAGGTAGAATAAAGTGTAATTTTTCACTTTATGTCATTCTTTAGGAAGAATGAAACATTCAACTCCCTCAAAATAATATTCTTTTTTCTTTCAGTCAAAATCAGGCAGAATAAACATCTGTTTAAATAGCTCCTGATATTACCTCTTTCTCCTACATCACATCTACAGAATGTTATACTGCAAATGAGTTGGGAGTCTGAGGAAAATGGTACCTAAAATCATGATAATAACTGCAAGTGGTGGTTAAAATTGAAGGTAAAATTCAGTATTAGTGAAATTATCTTATTTGGTCTTTACCACAGTTAAATTATTTTTTTCATTTTCAGCATCACTGTTAAGTATCAGTGACTTTATATAAGCTGTCCTCCCAAGATTACAAGGAATAAGTGAGGGATTTGAATCCAATTTTGTCTCACTATAAAATATGCGCTCTGTACCACTAAATTCATGTTACTTCTCTTCATGAAGTCTAGTTCTTCTCACCATATACCTAGAAACCTCCTTTTTTCCTAAGTGCTTTAAAAGTATATGAATCACATTGTAAAATGAAGGGCAGCAAAGCCTAGGGTGAACCACTACAGTTTTTTAGAATTATTTCAGAAAAAAGCAAAGGAGACAATAGACCCTAACTGTGAAATGCCCGTAAGATTCAACATTCTTTCCTCATCACTCAGGGTGGAAAAGGGACTCAGTAATTAAAAGAAGGTTTACTGTCCTGTATTGCTTGAGGTATTTATTGTGGTCAGAGCACACTGGTGGTTGGAAGAAAAAGAAGACATATTTCTATCCACAGTGTTGTTCAAAAGTACTTCCATTTAAGTGATAAAACTGAATGAAATATTTTCTTATTTCCTCCTTAATTCCTCTCTCTCCTTTCATAGTGGCAAATTCCTTCATTCACTGATGAGCTGAATCTCCTCTCTTCAGCGGGCATGAAGGTAAGGGAAACCAAATATAAGTCAAACAGAACTTGAATGTCATATTTACATAATGAAAATTACCATAAGAGGCTCTGCATTCTGCACTTTCCTTAACTCCATGTGTCCGGTGGAAGAGAGTCTCTTTACTGACAACTCGCTATGGAGATTAGTTGCTTCTACAAAGCATACCAGATCAGAGCTGATGTATTATGAAAGGAAATAGACTGATGGGGGAAACATCTACTTGCTACTTGATTTAATGTGTCTGAATAATTAGGAATTAATCCATAAAAGACCTAAGTAATCCAGAAAAATCCCAAAACGATTATTAGCGGCACAATTTTAATTTGAAAATGTCCTGGAAATATTACACAGGAAATATTAGGATGAAATTCTGTTATCTTCCCTTGGACAAAAGTCTGCTATGGCATTTACCTGGTTAACAAACAATAGCAATAAAAAAAGGGAAAAAAATAGAGAAAGCAGACTGGCTTCAAGGAGGTTGCAGGCTATTGAATCAGACTGACCTTAATAAGAGACCCATGGAACAGTTCACCTACTGGTAATGAAAATGAAATCTATACTTAGCAAGGTCGGCAGCTGTCACCTCACTTTGAACTTTAACAAGTCTGCTGATATACATGTGACCCACACTTTGAAGAGGGGTCTGACTTCTCTGAGACAGTGCGGCTAGAAAATTGCTGGGAGAGACACAGTCAAGCAGCTGACATACTCGCTATTTAAAGGGGATCTGGACTAAGCCTGCTGAAGCCATGAATGTGTTTATAGCAGCTCATTATTCACATTTCAAATTACCTGTGATTAATTAAGGCAGCATCTTCACTGCCCTGATAAAAATTTGTAGCTAGTTTTTATTTCTGAGGTAAATTAGGGGTGAAATATGAAATACTTTTAAAAGGAAAACAATAGCCTAGATATAAGGAAAAGAATTCATATGAAGTCACTTCTATATGACTACATTTTTATATATTTCTGGAAACAGTTACACAAGGACTAAAGCCTGAATGTGAACTTAATCTGATCCCAGCACAGAAAAAGTGCTTTCTTCATTTCCTTTCCAACCTGAAACATCCTTTATTCCAAGGGAAATCAGGCCAGAATTTCCTTTCTCTAGTTCTTGCTATCACCCTAGTAACCATGAAAAATGCTTCTTTGAAGAAATGTAAAGGTCATTTTAAATTAACTGCCATAATTCAAATGGATTTGAACGAAAGAAAATTTCAAATACACACACACACACACACACACACACACACACACACAGAGTTTGTTTCTAAATCTTTCTTTTTTCAGTTGTAAAATAAGTTGAGAAAGGCAGCTCAGATTCCTTGGCCCAAAGTACCACAGACCTAAATCCCAGAAGGTAATAATAAACAAAATCAGTTTTCTGAAAACATCTGTTCTTACACTTTGAAGAAATTAAAGTCTCAGAGAATGCATTCTCCCCTCTATCTACTGGAGGAGATAAATTCAATTCTAAATTGGTGATGCTTGGGAAAAGGATGAAGATGGACCACAATTAAAAATTACATTATAGATGTATATATGTATATTGTATATTATACATATGCATGTATTTATACACACACACACACACACACACACACACACACACTGACTCACTCAAATATGTGGCTACAGACCTAAAACTCATATGCTGAAGCACTAACCCCTAAGGCAATGGCATTTGGAGATGGGCCTTTGGGAGATAATTATGTTTAGGAGGTCATGAGAGTGGGGCCCTCAGGATGGGATTAGTGCCCCTAATGTGAGGACACAGTGAGTAGGCAGAGGTCAACAAGCCAGAGAGAGAGCTCTCTCCACAACTAGACCATACAGGTACCCAGATCATGAACTTCCCAGCCTCCAAAGCTGTAAGAAATTAATTTCAGTTGTTTCAGCCACTCAGGCCATGGCATTTTGTAACAGCACCCGGAGTAAACTAACACACACATATGTATTAGAAAACCAAAAAACACACGTGTGTGTAATACTATCCATTTGCAACAGACTGAATGTGTCCCTCCAAAATCATATGTTAAAACCTAATCCCTAGTGTGATGCTATTTGGAGGTGGGGGTCCTTGGGAGGTGATTAGGTCATGAAGGTGGAGCCCTTGTGAATGGGATCAGAACCTAATAAAAGAGGGCCCAGGGAGCTCCCTCGCCCCTTCCACTATGTAAGGACACAGCTAAAAGACAGCTTCCATGAAGCGGGAAATAGGCTCTCCCCAGACACTGAACCTGCTGGCACCTTGACCTTGGACTTCCCAACCTCCAGAACTGTGGGAAATAAGTTGCTGTTGTTTATAAGCCACCCAGTCTATGGTATTTTGTTACAGCAGCCTAAACAGACTAGGACACTGTCCTACTTAGATCTCAAAGTAGCTCCCGGCAATTTGAGACATTAAGAGCTACCGTAATAAGTAGCACATTTCCAGCCTTCCTAGAGCTGGTAGTCAGATTACCAAGAAGGTTAATATGATAGTTGACAACTGAAGCTACACAAAACCACCAACTTTTGTTTGGTGACTGTCACACTCCTTAGTACACAGCTTCCAACATCTCTGCAATTTCAGGCTTGTAGTTATCTCTCTGGCAAAGGAATATCGACAGAGTTCTACAACTGCTCTCTATATACGCTTATATGTTACATTCAAAAATATCAAAATCTAAACATATACAGACTTAGTGATTAAATACATCACCATTTGACATCAAATGTAGTATCAAAATGCAATTTAGAACAATTCTTACTAAAAAGTGACCAGAATTTTACAGTATACATTTGTCATTTGAAAATAGTATTTTAAAACTAGACTCAAAACACAACCACTCAGCAATATACTTCCCTTTTGCATTTTTGAGAAATTACATCCATACAATTGTGGGTGAACTGTAGGACAAAAAAAAAACACGACTTACATTTGTTAACCTCTATCTGTATTGAAAAGGGGATTTTATACCAGAAAATATTTCTTCTTTCAGAGTCTCCATTTTACTTCCATGTTTATTTGGCTAAAGAAAAATACATACACACACACACACACACACACAAAACACTTAAAGTTGAAATGAGGATTATTTCATGCATCCTCTTTTTGATTACTATTAAAACTAAGTGTCCTAATTTTCACCACACCAATAATCAGCTATGTTTCTTGTGACTTAGAATTTTACTTTCAATTCCATCACCATCACCATTCCAAATTCTCAGTCATTTAATATTTGCTTTTACTCAAGCACTGCTCTAACTTTGAAAATTATATTTATCAGTGTCATTAGTGTTAAAATATATATATAAATTCCCAAAATGAATGAATCCAAGAAATGAAAAAAGGGGAATATACTTAATATACTTTCCTTATCAATACCAGTCTCTTTAGATTGATAAGAAAGGCATTTTTTTTTTTTTTTTTTTTTTTCGTGGGGTACATGGGCCTCTCAGTGTTGTGGCCTCTCCCATTGCAGAGCACGGGCTCCGGACGCGCAGGCTCAGCGGCCACGGCTCACGGGCCCAGCCACTCCGCAGCATATGGGATCTTCCTGGACCGGGGCACGAACCTGTGTCCCCTGCATCGGCAGGCAGACTCTCAACCACTGCACCACCAGGGAAGCCCCTAAAGGCAGATTTTTAATTGAGGAACTCAATCAGAGATACTATCCCAAGAGAATTATACTCCTAAACACCAAGGAGATGCACTAACTATAAAATGATTGCTCATTTAAATATTCTCTCTAAACAAATAAAAATCTACGTTTAATCTATACCTTTGTAAAAATAAATTAATTTAATTATGATATAATTAAATCTCTAACATTAATGCTAATGAAGAATTAAAAAACTAAAAACCACTTCATTTGTGAAATGCATTTTCTAAACAGTATTTGGAATTATGCTTTACTCTGCTTGTAGGTCAGACTATAACTGATATTTTAAACTGTTAAGAATTTCAAATTTTGTTCAAAACATAATTGAACTCTTTTACACAAGTGTACAGTATAACCATATGTACTTTTTTTTTTTTCAAACTCACTCCTACTACAGAACAAAAAATCGTAGATTGGCATAGGAAATTATAAAACTATGGAGACCAGACTTAAGAGACTGCTATAGTAACCAGGTAAGAGATGTAGGAGCAGGAAGGAGATTCCCAGCAATAACAGCTGCAGTGAGCCAATGGATTTGGAAGATATTTAACGAGGCAGAAATAAGACCATGTTCATGTAAAACAAAACAAAACCAAAAAAGAAAAAAAACAGAAAAAGAAAGAAAGGGAAACAATGGCACTTTTGAGTATCTGTAAGTAGTTCTATATGACTGATGATTTAGTTATTTGGAGGAAAAGACAGTGAAGCTGCAGGCATGTAACGAGCTTTCTGACTTGAGCAATGCAGGATGGATGCTGCAACCAGACTGCCTGGGTGTGACTCAAGGTCAGGATGGATGCTGCAACCAGACGGCCTGGGTGGAGTCAAGGCCTCACTACCTACCACATTGTGACATTAATCAAGTGTCCTCTGTACACCAATCCCTTCACTTCGAAAAATGAGGGTTATATCTGTCACTATCTGAACAATCAACTGAAAAGATTAAAGATGGTAAGGTTCAGTGCCGGATAGATATATCCTCAATAAACGTTAGCTACTGTGCACACCACTCACTGTGGTAGGAAGAGCAGGTCAGCACAGCATCTCTCTATGATGAGGTGCTTTTACATAAGCCTGGGCTGCTTCTGGGAGATCCTAGCAGATAGTTTCTAGAGGCAAATATGCTACTTTGTATCCCTGCAGTGAGATCTTCATCAGAGACCCAGATGAAATCAACGGTAAGGAGATAGTAACTGCAGTCGTGGAAGTGTAGGAAGCTCTCTAGAAAAGAGGCGAAAGGCGAGTGGGAAAAGAGGACCGCTTGGATCAGAACATCAAGGAAAACAAAAATACAAATAGCAGAATAAGGACACTGGTCACGCAGGGAGAGTGAAGCCAGCCAGCTAAAGAGCAGGGACAAGAGGCTGAGAAACTCTAAACCACGGCGGAAACCATGATGTAAAATGCTGTAAGCATCACTAAAAGGGGAGGACTGAGAAACAGGTATTAAGCTTATCTGACATTTTTTTAGAAAGGTTGCTTGCCTGATGGAAGAGCAATTCCCACCAGGTTGGGTAAGGGGCAGGAGGCAGGTGGACATGGGTTGAGAAGTGGATAGGAAATGGGGAAGTCGTGACTCCAAGTCCAGGTAACTCTTGGAGAAGTTTTGCTAGGCAGTGTAACGTGGCACCGAGGATGGGAAGAGAGGGGAAGAAATTTTTTTTCCTATGTTTAACACATTTTAAAGATTTAAGGGTTTTGTATACCTTTTTTAAAAAATGAGGATGATATATAGCCTGTAAAACGGTGAAAACCAAATACACAGAAAAAAGGAGAAAAGTCTTTGAGGATGGAAGAGTTTTCTGCACACAGCAAATATAAAGAGCACAAATACAGAGATCAGTCTCAGGCAGAAAGCAGACTCTACATCCACGTAACTGGAGAGAAGGAGAAAAGGACCAGTGTGGACCAGTGTGGACCAGCGTGGAACGGGTTCAGATCAGATGTCTTCCATCTTCCCTGTGAGGACAAAGGGAAAACAAATGACACTTATGTAGAATGAAGTCTAAGAAGCCGAAATGAAGGTTTGAGGTTTAAATACAGTAGTCACTGTAACGTGGGAAAGCAATGATGTGTTTGTAACCAGAAAAACTATAATCCATTCCCGTAACGAAACTTTACTTGCAGTTTGTGTTGCTCATAAATGATCTGGGACACTTGGTCACAAATACGAACACCTTCCAAGCAAACCAATTAACAGCAGCCACTTCTGGGAACACAAACGTCACTAAAGAGCAAAAGGAGCCACGCCCACCACCAGGGCTTGTTCCTGGGATGAACCCAGGATTCAGCACTTCTGGCCCCTGCTCGCCCCCTAACGGCTGCCTCTGGGCACTGATCAAACTGCTCCGTGTTTCAGGGAAATCATTAAAGGTCTCCACACTATCCTCCTAAACATCCTCAGTGTCTCTAACCAGGTTCCAGTCCCAGGCAACAATTCATCTTCCTGTCTGACTCATTTTTTATCCAGGCGGTTTTCTGTCAAAATCAATCTACTTTACTGGTCATCTGGTCACCAACTTCAATCTACTCCATGTGATAAATAACTCTTGGAAAGCAGAGGAAGGTTTCACGTTAATGTAAGATTTTTCACTACTGACAGGAAACTAGTGCTAAAGATTTTCAGTATGTCATCTCCTTTGTAATACAGCTAATAAAACAGTGCTTGACCTAATATAGTTAATCATAGTTTAGTGGCTGACAGTTTTTGGTATCAACTTTAGATTCTCATTTCGCAGGGATACCCTCTCAATATTTCTTAATACTAGCTTTCATTTTTTAAAAGGATTGATGAAAGGTTAGGTCTTACAGCATAAGATCTGGATCAAGTGTCAGTTCACATCTTTAATTTTACGCACTCTTCAGTGAATATACCTTAATGTATGGAAAACAATGAATTGTTATCCACTTCCCTTCGCTGGTTCCACTAAATGTTTTTTTAATAAGTTTATTTAATTAAATTAATTAACTAATTAGTTTTTGGCTGTAGTAGGTTTTCATTGCTGTGCGGGGGTTTTCTCGAGTTGCAGTGAGCAGGGCCTACTCTTCATTGCGGTGCGCGGACTCTAGGTGCACGGGCGTCAGTAGTTTTGGCACGCGGGCTCAATAGTTGTGGCACACGGGCTTAGTTGCTCTGCAGCACGTGGGATCGTTCCCAGACCAGGGCTCAAACCTGTGTCCCCTGCATTGGCAGGCAGATTCTTAACCACTGCGCCACCAGGGAAGTCCCTTCACTAAATGTTAATGTACTCTTTTCTTATTTTCCTCTTCAGTAATTTTATATTTAAGTGGCCTTATTTTGATTTTGGCAGTTAGGTATGGAAGATGGGAGAAAAAATAAATTGTCTTTAAATGTTATAATCAACCTTCTAAAAAATCTAGAAACAACTTTCAAAGCATGTACATTTTAAACATTAGAGAACTTTTTGGACAATATTGGAAAATGCCATAAAGGAGAATATTAAATAATTAAGTATACTTGTCAGTAAATACAAATTTAAAGGGTTTGAGAATACACAGGAGCTGATGGAGTCTGGGTATGATTTTAGGCATACTTAAGGTGAGAGATATTAGAAGCAGGAAGAGACATAGACAATTTAAAGCAATCAGAGATTTTGAGAGAGACGGAAGATTTGGTTAGTGATGGGACAATCAAGGCATGGAATCCATGGAACACCGGACAATGCAGAGCAGGGTAGGCTCTGAGCACCCAGGACAGGGCATGTTCCTAGACAGAATTCTCCTACAGCTTAAATATGGCCCACCTATTCGTAAAGCCAAGGGGACACCCTCTATTTTACTAGAGAAGGGATGAAAATTGGCTTTTAGACTCCTCCTACCTCCTAGGTCCTGTGTCCAGAATACAGGCAAATTGAGTTTGAAAGTTCGGCAGATTTAGGAAGGCATGAGCAGGTCTATGTATGCAGCAGGGATGTTGGTAAATTAAGGAAAAAACAATCAGATTTGTAAGCACTGTTTTCTTTCTTCAATGTTTGAACAATTGGGGTTTTTTGCTCTTACACTGGGGGAAGCACACAAGATCTATAGTTTAACGTGACTAAATACTCTGGAGAAGCACTGCTCCAGGATGAGGCCGGGGCTAAATGGTTAGGGTTTTGCACAGAGACTGACGGCATAGCCCACTAAAGACATCTTTGGAATTTTTAGTACAAATAAATCTTGTCCAGTTTGTCCACCTGTGCCAGCTGTGTAGGTAATCCAGGTAATTGAGCACTTCTTTATATATTTTGTTCTCTATTGTAGTTTATGTAGTCTATTTCACTCAAACATGTTTTCTGAATGCCTCACTGTGTATTTGTTACATTAAAGTATTTATTTTCAATATCTACAGGCTTGAATAACTAAGATACATTATAGTCACTTAGAAAATAATTGCGGATGAAAACCAACGTAACAGACTTCAAGTAAGAGAGACATAAATACACTTTAAATAAACTATATGTAAAAACCTAAAGGATATATGTATATATTGAGATCAATATACAAAAAATTGATTTTATTTCTATACAACAGTGAAAAATTCCAGAATAAGACAATTCCATTTATAATATCATCAAAATACCAAAATACACAGGAATAAATTTAACAGTGTAAGACAAACTAAAGTCTGTAAAACATTACTGAAAGAAATTAAAGATATAAGATATAAGTAAATGAAAGGACATTCCACATCCATTGATTGGAAGACTTGATACTGTTAAGATGTCAATACTTTTTAAATTAATCTATCAAGTCAAAAGAAAGCTTATCAAAGTCCTAGCTTTTTTCTTCCTTTTTTTCAGAAAATGACAACTTTATCTGAAAATTCATGAAGAATTGCAAGAACGCAGAATAGCAAAGCCATCTTAAGAAACAATAAAAAAGTCATAGAATTCATGCTTCCCAATTTCAAAACTTACTACAAACAAAAGTCAGCAAGTCAGTGTGGAGTTGGCAGATAGGTTAACACATAGCTCAATGGAGTGAAACTGTGAGTCCAGAAATAAACCTGTACATTTTTTGTCAAATGATTTTGACAAGGAGGTCAGGAAATTTTAATAGAGAAAGGATAATCTTTTAAACAAATCTTGCTGGGACAACTGTATACCAAACATGCCAAAGAATATAGGTGGCCCTCTTCTTTACACCATACACAAAAACTAACTCAAAATAAACTACAGATTATACGTACAAGTTAGCACTATAAAACTTTTAGAAAAAAATATAGGAGTAAATCTTTGTGACTGTGGGTTAGGCAAAGCCTTTCTAAATACAATAAGAAAACCACAAACAGCACAAGTAAAACAGGTAAAATGGACTACATCAAAATTTAAAAAACTTTGTGCTGTAAACAATACTGTCATGAAAGTGAAAAATGCAGGCCATAGAATAGGAGAAAATGTTTGCAGAAGACATATATTTTAAAAGACTTTTACCTCGAATATAAAAAACAGTACCCTTAAACTAAAAAATTTAAAAAACAGTTAAAAATGTGCAAAATATTTTAATAGACAGGCCTTCAAATAAGACACACAAAGAGACAGTAACTGTGTAAAAATATGTTCAACATTTGTTACCTTGGAAATCCACATGAAAACAGAAAGGATATACCACTTCCCTTTCAGTAGAATGACTATAACCAAAATGACAATAACAAGGGTTTGTGAAGACATGTAGAAATTGGACCCCTCAGACAATGTTGGTGGAGAGATATAATTGTGCAGCCACTTTGGAAAAATTTGGCAGTTCCTCAAGATGTTAAACAGAACTACCATATGAATTCACAAATTCATTCCTTGAAAAATAATTAAATTAAAACATACATCCGGGGGGGCTCCAAGATGGGGGAAGAGTAAGACGTGCAGATCACCTTCCTCCCCACAAATACATCAGAAATACATCTACATGCGGAACAACTCCTACAGAACACCTACTGAACGCTGGCTGAAGACCTCAGACCTCCCAAAAGGCAAGAAACTCCCCACGTACCTGGGTAGGGCAAAAGAAAAAAGAAAAAACAGAGACAAAAGGATAGGGACGGTACCTGCACCAGTGGGAGGGAGCTGTGAAGGAGGAAAGGTTTCCACACACTAGGAAGCCCCTTCGCGGGCGGAGACTGCGGGTGGCGGAGGTGGGAGCTTCGGAGGCACGGAGGAGAGCACAGCCAACAGGGGTGTGGAGAGCAAAGCAGAGAGATTCCTGCACAGAGGATCGGTGCCGACCGGCACTCACCAGCCTGAGAGGCTTGTCTGCTCACCCACCGGGGCGGGCGGGGCTGGGAGGTGAGGCTCGGGCTTCGGAGGTAAGATCCCAGGGAGAGGATTGGGGTTGCCGGCGTGAACATAGCCTGCAGGGGGTTAGTGCACCACGGCTGGCCGGGAGGGAGCCCGGGGAAAAGTCTGGACCTGCCAAAGAGACGAGAGACTTTTTCTTCCCTCTTTGTTTCCCGGTGCGCGAGGAGAGGGGATTAAACAGCGCTGTTGAAAGGAGCTCCAGAGATGGGTGCAAGCCACGGCTATCAGCGCGGACCCCAGAGGCAGGCAGGGGACACTAAGGCTGCTGCTGCCACCGCCAAGAAGCCTGTGTGCAAGCACAGGTCACCGTCCACATCTCCACTCCCAGGAGCCTGTGCAGCCCGCCACTGCCAGGGTCCCGGGATCCAGGGACAACTTCCCCAGGAGAATGCATGGCGCGCCTCAGGCTGGTGCAACGTCACGACGGCCTCTGCTGCCGCAGGCTCGCCCAGCATCCGTACCCCTCCCTCCCTGTGGCCTGAATGAGCCAGAGCCCCCGAATCAGCGGCTCCTTTAACCCCGTCCTGTCTGAGTGAAGAACAGACGCCCTCCGGTGACCTACACGCAGAGGCAGGGCCAAATCCAAAGCTGAACCCCGGGAGCTGTGCGAACAAAGAAGAGAAAGGGAAACCTCTCCCAGCAGCCTCAGGAGCAGCAGATTAAATCTCCACACTCAACTTGATGTACCCTGCATCTGTGGAATACCTGAATAGACAACGAATCATCCCAAATTGAGGTGGACTTTGACAGCAACAATATATATTTTTTTCCCTTTTTCTCATTTTCTGAGTATGTATGCGTATGCTTCTGTGTGTGATTCTGTCTGTATAGCTTTGCTTTTACCATTTGTCCTAGGGTTCTTTTTTTTCTTTTTATAGTATAGTTTTCAGTGCTTGTTATCATTGGTGGATTTCTTTTTTGGTTTGGTTGTTCTCTTCTTTCTTTCCTTTATTTTTAATTACTTAAAAATTTCTTTTAATAATTATTTTTTGTTTTTTATTTTATTTTATCTTTTCCTTTCTTTCTTTCTTTTTTTCTCCCTTCTATTCTGAGCCATGTGGATGACAAGCTCTTGGTGCTCCAGCCAGGCATCAGTACTGTGCCTCTCAGGTGGGAGAGCCAAGTTCAAGACATTGGTCCACAAGAGACCTCCCAGCTCCACGTAATATCAAACAGTGAAAATCTCCCAGAGATCTCCATCTCAACACCAAGACCCAGCTCCACTCAACGACCAGCAAGCTACAGTGCAGGACACCCTATGCCAAACAACTAGCAAGACAGGAACACAGCCCCACCCATTAGCAGAGAGGCAGCCAAAAATCATAATAAGGTCACAGACAGCCGAAAACCACCACCAGACGTGGACCTGCCCACCAGAAAGACAAGATCCAGCCTCATCCACCAGAACACAGGAACCAGTCCCTTCCACAAGGAAGCCAACACAAGCCACTGAACCAACCTTAGCAACTGGGGGCAGACACGAAAAACAACAAGAAATAAGAACCTGCACCCTGCAAAAAGGAGACCCCAAACACAGTAAGTTAAGCAAAATGAGAAGAAAAGGAAACACACAGCAGATGAAGGAGCAAGGTGAAAATCCACCAAACCTAACAAATGAAGAGGAAATATGCAGTCTACCTGAGAAAAAATTCAGAATAATAATAGCAAAGATGATCCAAAATCTTGGAAACAGAATGGAGAAAATACAAGAAACATTTAACAAGGATGTAGAAGAACTAAACAGAGAACAAACAATCATGAAAAACACAATAAAAGAAATTAATAATTCTCTAGAAGGGATCAATAGCAGAATAACTGAGGAAGAAGAATGGATAAGTGACCTGGAAGATAAAATAGTGGAAATAACTACTGCAGAACAGAATAAAGAAAAAAGAACAAAAAGAATTGAGGACAGTCTCAAAGACCTCTGGGACAACATTAAACACACCAACATTCGAATTACAGGGGTTCCAGAAGAAGAAGAGAAAAAGAAAGGGACTGAGAAAATAGTTGAAGAGATTTTAGTCAAAAACTTCCCTAATATGGGAAAGGAAATAGTTAATCAAGTTCAGGAAGCACAGAGAGTCCCATACAGGATAAATCCAAGGAGAAACAACCCAAGAGACATATTAATCAAACTATCAAAAATTAAATACAAAGAAAAATACTAAAAGAAGCCAGGGAAAAACAACAAATAACATACAAGGGAATCCCCATAAGGTTAATAGCAGATCTTTCAGAAGAAACTCTGCAAGCCACAAGGGAGTTGTAGGACATATTTAAAGTGATGAAAGGGAAAAACCTACAAACAAGATTACTCTACCCAGCAAGGCTCTCATTCAGATTTGACGGAGAAATTAAAACCTTTACAGACAAGCAAAAGCTAAGAGAATAAGCTAAGCACCACCAAACCAGCTCTACAACAAATGCTAAAGGCACGTCTCTAGGCAGGAAATGCAAGAGAAGGAAAAGACCTACAATAACACACCCAAAACAATTAAGAAAATGGTAATAGGAACATACATATTGATATTTAGCTGAAATGTAAATGGATTAAATGCTCCAACCAAAAGACACAGACTGCCTGAATGGATACAAAAACAAGATCCGTATCTATGCTGTCTACAAGAGACCCACTTCAGACCTAGGGACACATACAGACTGAAAGTGAGGGGATGGCAAAAGATATTCTATGCAAATGGAAATCAAAAGAAAGCTGGAGTAGCAATTCTCTTATCAGACAAATTAGACTTTAAAACAAAGACTATTACAAGAGACAAAGAAGGACACTATATAATAATCAAGGGATTGATCCAAGAAGAAGATATAATAATTGTAAATATTTATGCACCCAACACAGGAACAACTCAATACAGAAGGCAAATACTAACAGCCATAAAAGGGGAAATCGACAGTAACACATTCATAGTAGGGGACTTTAACATCCCACTTGCACCAATGGACAGATCATCCAAAATGAAAATAAATAAGGAAACACAAGCTTTAAATGACACATTAAACAAGAAAGACTTAATTGATATTTATAGGACATTCCATCCAAAAACAACAGAATACACATTCTTCTCAAGTGCTCATGGAACATTCTCCAGGACAGATCATACCTTGGGTCACAAATCAAGCCTTGGTAAATTTAAGAAAATTGAAATAATATCAAGTATCCTTTCTGACCACAATGCTATGAGACTAGATATCAATTACAGGAAAAAATCTGTAAAAAACACAAACACATGGAGGCTAAACAATACTCTACTTAATCACCAAGAGATCACTGAAGAAATCAACGAGGAAATAAAAAAATACCTAGAAACAAATGACAATGGAGACACGACGACCCAAAATCTATGGGAAGCAGCAAAAGCAGTTCTAAGAGAGAAGTTTAGAGCAATATAATCCTACCTCAAGAAACAGGAGACATCAGAAATGAACAACCTAACCTTACACCTAAAGCAATTAGAGGAAGAAGAACCAAAAAACCCTAAAGTTAGCAGAAGGAAAGAAATCATAAAGATCAGATCAGAAATAAATGAAAAAGAAATGAAGAAAACAATAGAAAAGATCAATAAAACTAAAAGCTGGTTCTTTGAGAAGATAAACAAAGTTGATAAACCATTAGACAGTCTCATCAAGAAAAAAAGGGAGAAGACTCAATTCAATGAGAAATGAAAAAGGAGAAGTAACAACGAACGCTGCAGAAGTACAAAGCATCATGAGAGATTACTACAAGCAACTATATGCCAATAAAATGGACAACCTGGAGAAATGGACAAATTCTTAGAAATGCACAACCTGCTGAGACTGAACCAGGAAGAAATAGAAAATATGAACCAAACAATCACAAGCACTGAAATTGTAACTTTGATTAAAAATCTTCCAACAAACAAAAGCCCAGGACCAGATGGCTTCACATGCAAACTCTATCAAACATTTAGAGAAGAGCTAACACCTATCCTTCTCAAACTCTTCCAAAATATAGCAGAGGGAGGAACACTCCCAAACTCATTCTACAAGGCCACCATCACCCTGATACCAAAACCAGGCAAAGATGTCACAAAGAAACTACAGGCCAATATCACTGATGAACATAGATGCAAAAATCCTCAACAAAATACTAGCAAACAGAATCCAACAGCACATTAAAATGATCATACACCATGATCAAGTGTGGATTATCCAAGGAATGCAAGGATTCTTCAACGTATGCAAATCAATCAATGTGATACACCATATTAATAACTTGAAGGAGAAAAACCATATGATCATCTCAACAGATGCTGAGAAAGCTTTCAACAAAATTCAACACCCATTTATGGTAAAAACCCTCCAGAAAGTAGGCACAGAGGGAACTTTCCTCAACATAATAAAGGCCATCTATGACAAATCCACATCCAACCTCGTCTTTAATGGTGAAAAACTGAAACCATTTCCACAAGATCAGGAACAAAATAAGGTTGCCCACTATTATTCAACATATTTTTGGAAGTTTTAGCCACAGCAATCAGAGAAGAAAAAGAAGTAAAAGGAATCCAAATCGGAAAAGAAGTAAAGCTGTCACTGTTTGCAGATGACATGATACTATACTCAGAGAATCTTAAAGATGATAACAGAAAACTAGTAGAGCTAATCAATGAATTTGGGAATGTAGCAGGATACAAAATTAATGCACAGAAATCTCTTGCATTCCTACACACTAATGATGAAAAAGCTGAACGAGAAATTATGGAAACACTCCCATTTACCATTGCAACAGAAAGAATAAAATACCTAGGAATAAACCTACCTAAGGAGACAAAAGACCTGTACGCAGAAAACTATAAGACACTGATGAAAGAAATTAAAGGTGACACAAATAGATGGAGAGATATACCATGTTCTTGGATTGGAAGAATCAACATTGTGAAAATGACTATACTACCCAAAGCAATCTACAGATTCAATGCAATCCCTATCAAACTACCACGGGTATTTTTCACAGAACTAGAAAAAAAAATTGCACAATTTGTATGGAAACACAAAAGACCCCAAAGAGCCAAAGCTATCTTGAAAAAGAAAAACGGAGCTGCAAGAATTAGGCTCCTGGACTTCAGACTATACTATAAAGCTACAGTAATCCATACAGTATGGTCTTGGCACAAAAACAGAAATATATATCAATGGAACAGGATAGAAAGCCCAGAGGTAAACTCACGCACATATGGTCACCTTATCTTCGATAAAGGAGGCAAGAATATAAAATGGAGAAAAGACAGCCTCTTCAATAAGTGGTGCTGGGAAAACTGGACAGCTACATGTAAAAGGATGAAATTAGAACACCTCCTAATACCACACACAAAAAAAACCTCAAAATGGATTAAAGACCTAAATGTAATGCCAGACACTATCAAACCCCGAGAGGAAAACATAGGCAGAACAGTGTATGATATAAATCACAGCAAGATCCTTTTTGACCCAGCTCCTAGAGAAATGGAAATAAAAACAAAAATAAACAAATGGGACCTAATGAAACTTCAAAGCTTTTGCACAGCAAAGGAAACCGTAAACAAAACCAAAAGACAACCCTCAGAATGGGGGAAAATATTTGCAAATGAAGCAACTGACAAAGGATTAATCTACAAAATTTATAAGCAGCTCATGCAGCTCAATATCAAAAAAACAAACAACCCAATCCAAAAATGGGCAGAAGACCTAAATAGACATTTCTCCAAAGAAGATATACAGATTGCCAACAAACACATGAAAGAATGCTCAACATCATTAACCATTAGAGAAATGCAAATCAAAACTACAATGTGATATCATCTCACACTGCTCAGAATGGCCGTCATCAAAAAATCTACAAACAATAAATGGTGGAGAGGGTGTGGAGAAAAGGGAACCCTCCTGCACTGTTGGTGGGAATGTAAATTGATACAGTCAGTATGGAGAACAGTATGGAGGTTCCTTAAAAAACTAAAATTAGAACTACCATACGACCCAGCAATCCCACTACTCAGCATATACCCTGAGGAAACCATTATTCAAAGAGTTATATACCACAATGTTCATTGCAGCTCTATTTACAATAGCCAGGACATGGAAGCAGCCTAAGTGTCCATCAACAGATGAATGGATAAAGAAGATGTGGCACATATATACAATGGAATATTACTCAGCCATAAAAAGTAACAAAATTGAGTTATTTGTCGTGAGGTGGATGGACCTAGAGTCTGTCATACAGAGTGAATTAAGTGAGAAAGAGAAAAACAAATACTGTATGCTAACACATATATTTGGAATCTAAAAAAAAAAAAACAAAGGTCATGAAGAACCTAAGGGCAAGATGGGAATAAAGATGCAGATCTACTAGAGAATGGACTTGAGGACACAGGGAAGGGGAAGGGTAGGCTAGGACAAAGTGAGAGACTGGTAGTGTATATATTGACATATATACACTACCAAATATAAAATAGATAGCTAGTGGGAAGCAGTCGCATTGCACCAGGAGATCAGCTCGGTGCTTTGTGACCAGCTAGAAGGGTGGGATAGGGAGTGTGGGAGGGAGGGATATGCAAGAGGGAAGAGATATGGGGATATATGTATAACTGATTCACATTGTTATAAAGCAGAAACTGGCACACCATTGTAAAGCAATTATACTCCAACAAAAATGTTAAAAAAAAACCCAAAATAATCCCAGAACATACATCCACACTAAAACTAGTACACACATGTTCATATCAGCACTGCTCACAGTAGCTGAGAAGTAGGAACAACCCAAATGCTCATGAACTGATGAATAGATAAATAAAATGTGGTATATCCTTATGACATCTGGAAGATGCAATCATATAAGCAAATAATGATGTACATGTCCCCATAGGATGATCTCATACCTCACCAATATCCTTCCTGTTTCAGGATAAAAATCTCCCAAGAAGCTGAAATATTCTGCTACCCTGCATTGGGCATTTCTGAATTTTCAGATTATATTATAAACTTCATGAGGTCAAGCACTGTGACCTCTAGATCACTGCTCACATATGTGTATGCGTTCAGGAAATTGCTGCTAATTGCCTCCCTTGCATTTAGACAATTGTAGGGAAGCTGAGCAAGGCAAACATTTAAACTGTCTTCAGCGAAGATAAAACTGCTTTGAGTTACTTGCCAGACTAGTGCAAGAGGACACAAAATACACGGGCAAATGAAAATGCCAAAACGTTACTCCTTTATGAAAGATTAGCTGAAATGTAAAATTTACTGAACATATCTTGTATCCTTCCCTGTGCCTGTTAAATACTGAGGAAGCATGCAAAGCTATATGCTAGCTGAATTTAGGTAATTTACCTAGAAATAAATTTCATTCTCTAAAGCATTTCTCTCATTTGCCAAACAATTATTCTATATTTTGCAGAAATGAAGTGTTTCCATGTTCCTCCTTCAAATAGCAAACAATAAGCCAACATGTTATTAAGATGTTGATATCATCTCATACTTAAGCAAGAGAAAGAAAGCACAAACATCTTTAATAGTTTACAATTTAAATAACAGATTGATGACATTTTGATATTTAAATGAAGAGAAATATACATTTTACTCTATAAATGTATCTGTTCATTCAACTTAATTATAAAGATGTAAATAATGTTTTATGATAAATGGATATGTCTGCTGCTTATATTTCTCACAGTAATTAAAATCAGAATGATAGCTGTTTAAAAACAGTGGTAACCATGACAAATTTTTCTTTTTGGTATTCATCAGAATCTAGGCAAGTTAATGAATGAAAATATTGATATAGTTACATTATTTAAAACTGAATCTTATTTAACCACAATGATTAAACACAGATATTTACTGAGCAATTGCTAAACATAGGATACAATACATAGTAGGGAGGGGAAATGCTTAAAAGTAAGACCTTAAGGGACTTATAATCTAATTATAAGAAAAGTACACAAACATCTAAAAGCAAAAAAATGTTAATTGCCAAAGCAGCCAAAGTATTAACGTGGCATAAAGATGGAAAATCTATTCTGTTTAAGAAAGGTTTTTTTTTTTAAGCATATCAGGTAGTATTTGAATGGACCTGTTCATTTAATTGCTTATTTAAAATTCAGAGGCAGAAAATTGAACGAACCTTGTTTTTATAGATTATATTATGGTATATTCATTGCCACTTAATTCATGATGCTATATAATGCCCAATAAAAAGTGAAAAGAAAGCCATATAATTTGTTTCTCTGATGTCATAGGACTGAAAGGCTTCTACTGGAAGTTAAGAGATCCCGAGTTATTTAGAGGAAAAAAAATAAGCTAAGGGAAAAAAGACATTAACAGGTCCCAACTTACAGCCCCCTCATGCTCAGTTTTCACCTATTTCCCCAAGGAAATTGATCCCTGGACAGAGTTTTATGCCTTTTTTGCTTTGTCCTCTTTTGGCCTCTCTTCATAGCCAAATTTCAAACTGATTTTTTTCTCTTTTTGGTATTTTAAGCATTTTATTTCAAAAGCACTCATTATTGTGCAATTAATAAATGGTATGTGACATTCGTAACAAATAACTGATTTGGAAATTAAATGACTTTAACAGTCTACAGAACTCAAACTGAATTTCCAGTCATGCTGGGATTTATGTTGAATCAACACTCCATCCCCTATGTGAACAAATTTATAAATTCAGGTGGAAGATTCTATGCTTAGGTTGGCAATTTATACTTCCTAATAAACAGCTTTCCACACTGTGAGACATAGTAGAGGTTCTTTGTTTTCCATGAAGAAAGAATTTAATGAAGATAAGGGCTAGATAGAAATGTATTCATAGACTCAATCTACAAATATCAATGTTTGTACACGCCTATTATGTACTGGGAATATACTGTTGTACAAGATAAACAAGTTCCCTTTCTCAGTGTGATCAATAGATGAAATAAACATATCAGCGGTGAAAAATTGGGATGCAGATACTTAATAAAGATGAATAAATCATTAAGTATCTTACCACCTTTATTTAAGATATAACTGACATATAACATTGTATAAGTTTAAGGTGTACAATGTGTCATTTTGCTATACTTCTATATTGCAAAATGATTACCACCATAGCATTAGCTCACACCTCCATCACATAATTATCATGTCTTTTTGTGGTAAGAACATTTAAGGTCTCCTCTCTTAACAGTTTTCAAGTATATAATACAGTATTATTAACTATAATCACATGCTGTAAATTAGATCCCCTGAAGCTATTAATCTTATAACGAAGTTTGTGCACTTTGACCAACATCTCTCCATTTCCCCCATTCTCCAGCCTTTACCATTCTAGTCTCTGTTTCTGCAAGTTCAGCTTTTTTAGATTCCATACATAAGGAATACCATACAGTATTTGTAGTTCTCTCACTGACATATTTCCCTTAGATTAACGTCCTCAAGGTCCATCTACGTTGTCACAAATGGGAGGATTTCCTTTTTTTTCTCATGGCTGAATAACATTCCATCGTATGTATGTGTGTGTGTGTGTGTGTGCGCGCGCACACACACACACACGCTACATCTTCTTTAACAATTCATCCATTGATGGACACTTAGGTTGTTTCCATATCTTGGTATTGTGAATAATGCTTCAGTAAAAGTGGAGAGCAAGTATCTCTTCAAGGTCTTGCTTTTATTTCCTTTGGATTTATACCCAGAAGTGGGATTACTAAATCATATGTTAGTTCTAGTTCTAATTTTCTGAGGAAACTTCATACTATTTTGCATGGTGGCTGCACAAATTTACAAGGGTTCTCTTTTCTCCACACCCTTACCAACAGTTGTTATCTTTTCTCCTTCTTGATAAAAGCCATTCTAATAGGTGTGACATAACATCTCATGGTTTTGATCTGCATTTCCCTGATGATTAGTGACATGTGGAACATTTTCATGTACCTGTAGGCCATCTGTATGTCTTGTTTTGAAAGTTTTATTCAGTTCCATTGCTCATTCTTTAATCAGATTTTTTTTTGCTATTTAGTTCTCTTGAATTCCTCATACATTTTGGATATTAAACCTTTATCATATATATGAATTACAAATATTATCTCCCATTCTGTAGGTTTCCTTTGCATTGTCTTGATGGCTTGCAGAAGCATTTTAGTCTGATTCAGTTCCACTTGTTCATTTTTGGTTTTGTTACCATTGCTTTTGGTGCCAAATCCAAATTCATTTCCAAGAATGATGTCAGAGCTTTCCCACTATGTTTTCCTCCAGGAGTTTTATGGTTTCAGGTCTTACGTTCAAGTTTTTAATGCATTTTGAGTTGATTTTTGCGTGTGGTGTGGATAAGGGTCCAGTTTCATTCTTTTGCAAGTGGCTGCCCACTTTCCCCAACACAATTTATTGAAGAGGTTATTTTCCCCCCCATTGCATATTATTGATTCCGCTATTGTAAATTAATTGATTGTATATGTGTGGGTTTATATCTGGGCTTTCTATTCTGTTCCATTGATCTAGTGTCTGTTTTATGCCAATAACATACTTTTTTTTAACATCTTTATTGCAGTATAATTGCTTTACAACAGTGTGTTAGTTTCTGCTTTATAACAAAGTAAATCAGTTATACATATACATATGTCCCCATATCTCCTCCCTCTTGTGTCTCCCTCCCTCCCACCCTCCCTATCCCACTCCTCTAGCTGGTCACAAGGCACCGAGCTGATCTCCCTATGCTATGCGGCTGCTTACCACTAGCTATCTACCTTATGTTTGGTAGTGTATATATGTCCATGCCAGTCTCTCACTTTGTCCCAGCTTACCCTTCCCCCTCCCCATATCCTCAAGTCCATTCTCTAGTAGGTCTGTGTCTTTATTCCCGTCTTGCCCCTAGGTTCTTCATGACCATTTTTTTTCCTTAGATTACATATATGTGTGTTAGCATACGGTATTTGTTTTTCTCTTTCTGACTTACTTCACTCTGTATGACAGACTCTAGGTCCAATCACCTCACAACAAATAACTCAATTTTGTTTCTTCTTATGGCTGAGTAATATTCCATTGTATATATGTGCCACATCTTCTTTATCCATTCATCTGTTGATGGACACTTAGGTTGCTTCCATGTCCTGAATATTGTAAACAGAGCTGCAATGAACATTTTGGTACATGTCTGTTTTTGAATTATGGTTTTCTCAGGGTATATGCCCAGCAGTGGGATTGCTGGGTCGTATGGAAGTTTTATTTTTAGTTTTTTAAAGAAAATCCATACTGTTCTCCATACTGGCTGTATCAATTTACATTCCCACCAACAGTGCAGGAGGGTTCCCTTTTCTCCACACCCTCTCCAGCATTTATTGTTTCTAGATTTTTTGATGATGGTCATTCTGACTGGTGTGAGATGATATCGCATTGTAGTTTTGATTTGCATTTCTCTAATGATTAATGATGTTGAGCATTCTTTCATGTGTTTGTTGGCAATCTGTATATCTTCTTTGGAGAAATGTCTATTTAGTTCTTCTGCCCATTTTTGGATTGGGTGGTTTGTTTTTTTGATATTGAGATGCATGAGCTCCTTATAAATTTTGTAGATTAATCCTTTGTCAGTTGCTTCATTTGCAAATATTTTCTCCCATTCTGAGGTTGTCTTTTCGTCTTGTTTATGGTTTCCTTTGCTGTGCAAAAGCTTTGAAGTTTCATTAGGTCCCATTTGTTTATTTTTGGGTTTATTTCCATTTCTCTAGGAGCTGGGTCAAAAAGGATCTTGCTGTGGTTTATGTCATAGAGTGTTCTGCCTATGTTTCCTCTAAGACTTTGATAGTGTCTGGCCTTACAAATAAAAACTTCTGAGTTTATTTTTGTGTATGGTGTTAGGGAGTGTTCTAATTTCATACTTTTACATGTAACTGTCTAGTTTTCCCAGCACCACTTATTGAAGAGGCTGTCTTTTCTCCATTGCATATTCTTGCCTCCTTTATCGAAGATAAGGTGACCATATGTGTGTGGGTTTATCTCTGGGCTTTCTATCCTGTTCCATTGATCTATATTTCTGTTTTTGTGCCAGTACCATACTGTCTTGATTACTGTAGCTTTGTAGTATAGTCTGAAGTCACCGAGCCTGATTCCTCCAGCTCCATTTTTCTTTCTCAAGATTGCTTTGGCTACTCGGGGTCTTTTGTGTTTCCATACAAATTGTGAAATTTTTTTGTTCTAGTTCTGTGAAAAACGCCAGTGGTAATTTGATAGGGATTGCATTGAATCTGTAGATTGCTTTGGGTAGTATAGTCATTTTCACAATGCTGATTCTTCCAATCGAAGAACATGGTATATATCTCTCCATCTGTTTGTATCATCTTTAATTTCTTTCATCAG
>NW_020838005.1:10952149-10953101 GCF_003676395.1 Aethalodelphis obliquidens
TGATTTGCATTTCTCTAATGATTAATGATGTTGAGCATTCTTTCATGTGTTTGTTGGCAATCTGTATATCTTCTTTGGAGAAATGTCTATTTAGCTCTTCTGCCCATTTTTGGATTGGGTGGTTTGTTTTTTTTGATATTGAGATGCATGAGCTCCTTATAAATTTTGTAGATTAATCCTTTGTCAGTTGCTTCATTTGCAAATATTTTCTCCCATTCTGAGGTTGTCTTTTCGTCTTGTTTATGGTTTCCTTTGCTGTGCAAAAGCTTTGAAGTTTCATTAGGTCCCATTTGTTTATTTTTGGGTTTATTTCCATTTCTCTAGGAGCTGGGTCAAAAAGGATCTTGCTGTGGTTTATGTCATAGAGTGTTCTGCCTATGTTTCCTCTAAGACTTTGATAGTGTCTGGCCTTACAAATAAAAACTTCTGAGTTTATTTTTGTGTATGGTGTTAGGGAGTGTTCTAATTTCATACTTTTACATGTAACTGTCTAGTTTTCCCAGCACCACTTATTGAAGAGGCTGTCTTTTCTCCATTGCATATTCTTGCCTCCTTTATCGAAGATAAGGTGACCATATGTGTGTGGGTTTATCTCTGGGCTTTCTATCCTGTTCCATTGATCTATATTTCTGTTTTTGTGCCAGTACCATACTGTCTTGATTACTGTAGCTTTGTAGTATAGTCTGAAGTCACCGAGCCTGATTCCTCCAGCTCCATTTTTCTTTCTCAAGATTGCTTTGGCTACTCGGGGTCTTTTGTGTTTCCATACAAATTGTGAAATTTTTTTGTTCTAGTTCTGTGAAAAACGCCAGTGGTAATTTGATAGGGATTGCATTGAATCTGTAGATTGCTTTGGGTAGTATAGTCATTTTCACAATGCTGATTCTTCCAATCGAAGAACATGGTATATATCTCTCCATCTGTTTGTATCATCTTTAATTTCTTTCATCAG
>NW_020838005.1:10953201-10971656 GCF_003676395.1 Aethalodelphis obliquidens
AGTGTTTCCATAATTTCTTGTTCAGCTTTTTCATCATTAGTGTATAGGAATGCAAGAGATTACTGTGCATTAATTTTGTATCCTTCTACTTTACCAAATTCATTGATTAGCTCTACTAGTTTTCTGGTAGCATCTTTAGGATTCTCTATGTATAGTATCATGTCATCTGCAAACAGTGACAGCTTTACTTCTTCTTTTCCGATTTGGATTCCTTTTACTTCTTTTTCTTCTCTAATTGCTGTGGTTAAAACTTCCAAAACTATCTTGAATTAGAGCAGTGAGAGTGGGCAACCTTGTCTTGTTCCTGATCTTAGTGGAAATGGTTTCAGTTTTTCACCATTGAGGACGAGGTTGGCTGTGGGTTTGTCATAGATGGCCTTTATTATGTTGAGGAAAGTTCCCTCTATGCCTACGTTCTGGAGGATTTTTACCATAAATTGGTGTTTAATTTTGTTGAAAGCTTTCTCTGCATCTATTGAGATGATTGTATGGTTTTTCTCCTTCAATTCATTAATATGGTATATTACATTGATTGATTTGCATACGTTGAAGAATCCTTGCATCCCTTGGATAAACCACACTTGACCATGCTGTATCAACCTTTTAATGTGCTTATGGATTCTGTTTGCTAGTATTTTGTTGAGGATTTTTGCATCTATGTTCATCAGTGATATTGGCCTGTAGTTTTTTTTCTTTGTGACATCTTTGTCTGGTTTTGGTATCAGGGTGATGGTGGCCTCGTAGAATGAGCTTGGGAGTGTTCCTCCCTCTGCTATATTTTGGAACAGTTTAAGAAGGATAGGTGTTTTCTCTTCCCTAAATGTTTGATATAATTCCCCTGTGAAGCCATCTGGTCCTGGGCTTTTGTTTGTTGGAAGATTTTTAATGACAGTTTCAATTTCAGTGCTTGTGATTGGTCTGTTCATATTTTCTATTTGTTCCTGGTTCACTCTCAGCAGGTTGTGCATTTCTAAGAATTTGTCCATTTCTTCCAGGTTGTTCTTTTTATTGGCATATAGTTGCTTGTAGTAATCTCTCATGATCCTTTGTATTTCTGCAGCGTCAGTTGTTACTTCTCCTTTTTCATTTCTAATTCTATTGATTTGAGTCTTCTCCCTTTTTTTCTTGATGAGTCTGGCTAATGGTTTATCAACTTTGTTTATCTTCTCAAAGAACCAGGTTTTAGTTTTGTTGATCTTTGCTATCGTTTCTTTCATTTCTTTTTCATTTATTTCTGATCTGATCTTTACGATTTCTTTCCTTCGGCTAACTTCGGGGTTGTTTTGTTCTTTTTTCTCTAATTGCTTTAGGTGTAAGGTTAGGTTGTTTATTTGAGATGCTTCTGGTTTCTTAAGGTATGATTGTATTGCTATAAACTTCCCTCTTAGAACTGCTTTTGATGCATCTCACAGGTTTTGGGTTGTCATGTTTTCACTGTCATTTTTTTCTAGGTATTTTTTGATTTCCTCTGATTTTTTCCGTGATCTCCTGGTTATTAAGTATTGTTTAGCCTCCATGTGTTTGTATTTTTTACAGATTTTTTCCTGTAATTGATATCCAGTCTCATAGCATTGTGGTCGGAAAAGATACTTGATATTATTTCAATTTTCTTAAATTTACCAAGGCTTGATTTGTGACCCAAGATATGATCTATCGTGGAGAATGTTCCATGAGCACTTGCGAAGAATGTGTATTCTGTTGTTTTCGGATGGAATGTCCTATAATTATCAATTAAGTCCCTCTTGTTTAATGTATCATTTAAAGCTTGTGTGTCATTATTTATTTCCAGTTTGGATGATCTGTCCATTGGTGAAAGTGGGGTGTTAAAGTCCCCTTCTATGGTTGTGTTAGTGTCGATTTCTCCTTTTATGGTTGTTAGTATTTGCCTTATATATTGAGGTGCTCCTATGTTGGGTGCATAAATATTTACAATTGTTATATCTTCTTCTTGGATTGATCCCTTGATTATTATGTAGTGTCCTTCTTTGTCTCTTGTAATAGTCTTTATTCTAAAGTCTAATTTGTTTGATATGAGAATTGCTACTCCAGCTTTCTTTTGATTTCCATTTGCATGGAATTTCTTTTTCCATCCCCTCACTTTCAGTCTGTATGTGTCCCTAGGTCTGAAGCGTATATACGGGACTTGTTTTTGTATCCATTCAGCCAGTCTCTGTCTTTTGGTTGGAGCATTTATTCCATTTACATTTAAGGTAACTATCGATATGTATGTTCCTATTACCATTTTCTTAATTGTTTGGGGCTTGTTATTGCAGGTCTTTTCCTTCTCTTGTTTTTCCTGCCTAGAGAAGTTCCTTTAGCATTTGTTGTACAGCTGGTTTGTTTGTGCTGAATTCTCTTAGCTTTTGCTTGTAATGGTTTTAACTTCTCCATAAAACCTGAATGAGATCCTTGCTGGGTAGAGTAATCTTGGTTGTAGGTTCTTCCCTTTCATTGCTTTAAGTATATCATGCCACTCCCTTCTGGCTTGTAGAGTTTCTGCTGAGAAATCAGCTGTTAACCTTATGGGAGTTCCCTTGTATGTTATTTGTCATTTTTCCCTTGCTGCTTTCAATAATTTTTCTTTGTCTTTAATTTTTGCCAATTTGATTACTATGTGTCTTGGCGTGTTTCTCCTTGGGTTTATCCTGTATGGGACTCCCTGTGCTTCCTGGACTTGGGTGGCTATTTCCTTTCCCACGTTAGGGAAGTTTTCAACTATAATCTCTACAAATATTTTCTCGGATCCTTTCTCTCTCTCTTCTCCTTCTGGGACCCCTATAATGCGAATGTTGTTGTGTTTAATGTTGTCCCAGAGGTCTCTTAGGCTGTCTTCATTTCTTCTCATTCTTTTTTCTTTATCCTGTTCCGCAGCAGTGAATTCCACCATTCTGTCTTTCACGTCACTTACCCATTCTTCTGCCTCAGTTATTCTGCTATTGATTCCTTCTAATGTAGTTTTCAGTTCAGTTATTGTGTTGTTCATCTCTGTTTGTTTGTTCTTTAATTCTTCTAGGTCTTTGTTAACCATTTCTTGCATCTTCTCAATCTTTGCCTCCATTCTTTTTCTGAGGTCCTGGATCATCTTTACTATCATTATTCTGAATTCTTTTTCTGGAAGTTTGCCTATCTCCACTTCATTTAGTTGTTTTTCTGGGGTTTTATTTTGTTCCTTCACCTGGTACATAGTCCTCTGCCTTTTTCATCTTGTCTATCTTTCTTTGAATGTGGTTTTTGTTCTACAGGCTGCAGGATTGTAGTTCTTCTTGCTTCTGCTGTCTGCCCTCTGGTGGATGCAGCTATCTAAGAGTCCTGTAACCTTCATGTTTTCATACCAATCAAATCTATATATATTTTGAGTGCTTTCTTAGATTTTGATTCTATTGTAATTGATATTTTCACTCCACAATTGGCATAGATATTGTTACCATAAATTCTACTGGGAGTAATAATTCATTGTATAGAATATAATCAGGTTCTTTTAAAAAGGAAAAGAAATCTAATGACTAAATTATAAGAGGGTCTTGTACTGCTTCCAAATATTATATCTCATTTCTGTTCTGCATTTTAAATGTGGATTCCAAAGCATGATGGAATATGCACAGTATGAAAATAATGTGGATATGATGATTGCCTTGCCTGCTAAATATGGTCCATTTATAGTCTGTCTTACAATTCAATGCATTTTCTATGGAATTTACTGTGTTGTAACTCAGCATTAAGTGCTCAGATTTTATCCAGTATCATCGTAAAAATCATCCATATGAAAATCATTTTTCATGGTCTATAATACCATCATTTTCTCCACAACAGAAAATGTATGAAAATGCCAATCTTCCTTTTTACATTCAATCTCTGAAATACTCTGAGAGAGAAACCACCAACAAACAAATATAATCCAATAATTTAAAGTCTGCTGGGTAGCTTTAATATTTTGCTATACTATGTTTTGCTTACTTATTTACTTTTAAAGGTAGAGGCTTATCAAGGAGGCCAAATATGTGGGACTATATACCTGCATACATTTTTGATATTCATACTTCCTGGAACGTTCCAAAGGAATATCTACATCTGGGAAAATTCTCTATAAGGCTGCTGTGATGTAATTCATAGTGGAAGGAGACTCACTGTTAATGGCATCTTTATGACAACAAATTACTTTTTCTAGTTCAATTAGTCTGGGTTATATAAATGTAAAGATCTTTATCAAAGTCATAAGAAAATAACTTGCAAATGAAAGTTAAATAAATAGTTTAAGTGTAGAATCTTTATTTTTAGCAGGGAAAACTGTTGATGATATAAAATTAAGAACGGAGGGAAACTGGGAGTACAAACACCCTAAGTTAGAAGGTTCTAGAAATAAGTCCACCTGAGCAGACTGCCCTGGGTAACAAAACCACCTGCAACTGCAGTCACTCTGAGCTTCCTGCTCATAAAATCCTCTCTTTTCAATTCTGTCTGTAGCCTTGTAGCATTTTGGAGTTCAACATAAATACTGCCTTTTATATATTGGTGTTTTTTAGGGATCCATGTGAAAGCAGAGTCTGAGAATAAAGAAAGAAAGAAAAGCTACTGTAAGAGTGATTATTGACATCAACACGGAAACCAACAGGTGCTCTTTCCTGTGCAGAGCTTCAGAGGAGAGTAAGATGCTTCTCAGAAACATCAGCCTGGGGAAGGACCTTGAGAAGTGGTTACCACGAGACCATCTTCCCTCTGCCTGAGATCTGCCAGAGGTGACAGCTCAGGCACAGATGTACAGAAGTACAGGAGGCAGAGAAGTCACGGTTTCTACAGAAGACTTAGTAACGTAATAGAACCTCTATTACATTACTAAGTTCATGAAATAATCTGGCTGTGACTGGTACCACACATATCCTTGACATTCACCTTCTCCATCTTCTGCCACGCAGGCTAGACTGTCCTTACTCTCAGCCATGAATGTCTTATGTAGGACTCCTGCAGGTGTCTGTACCATATGAGAAACCCCAGAAGAGGTGAAGCTCCACATGGCATATGCTGAAGTGAGAGGCTTAAAAACCATTCTCTTGCAGCCACAGCTGAAATCAGAGATGCATGAGAGCTCCCAGGGCATTCAATTCACTGGGAATGGCCTTTCCTGGCTGCACATACAACTGACCCAGCTTTTAGTCTGGCTTGGTTACTAGAGTAGTATTGTTTCTTATCAGCATTTTATTCTCAGTGTCTTCTGGTTCTGGGGACTCAGTAGACAGTTAAGAGTTCATTAAAGAACACACAAATGAAGTAACTCATCTTCCCAGATACCCAAACTAGTCCTGTCACATCCTGCATCCTTCTTTTCCTGGCCATTCTATTTAAGTACCTTCCTACTCAATCCCCTTCCTTACCTTGTAGTACATTCCCTGCCATGCTGTTTGGATTTGCCATCAAATCTAAATTCCAAGGGTCAGAAAAGAAATAGGAAACAAAATCATATGCACAGAATTGGACCATGTTACCTGTCTGTAAAATAGGCTGTAGGCTCCTTCTTATTTTCAGTATGAAATATCAACTACTTTGCCTGGTAAATGATGTCATTCACAATCTGGGAATAACCTATAGCATCCTCTCAAATCATATTACTACCCTTCTACGCCCCAACACCACGAAACTAGCAAATCCTTTTCAAAAGCATCATGTTTTCACATTTCTCTCCCTTGCTGTTCACTGCCCACAATGTTTTTCTCTCCTTTCTCAGTGTGAAAAACACTACTGAAGAATCTAGGTTAAAAGTTAAGTTTCTTTGTGAACTCTTCTTTTATTTCTTTAGGAACAGTAACTGAGGCCACTTGTGACTTTCCTATCATATAAGTCTCCTCTTTTCTGTGATCCTCACATGCCATTTTTTTCACAAGTCTGAGAACTTCCCGAGGCCAGAATACACTTATCCTGATATCCTTAACATTATGCTAACTCATAGGGAAAATCCATCTCTTGATAAAAAGGAAGGAAAGGAGGAAGAGAGTGAATGAGACAGGGAGGGAGGATGGAAGGGCAGAAAAGAAGAAAAATGCCTTAAACTTCCCCCTAAACACCCAGTGGTCGCAGATGGGATCCGTGGATGTGACTACCTCATTCAGACACATTTTTAAGTCTTTCAAACTTTTGTCTCAAGAAGGTCCCACAAAACATTCTTCTGGCCTCAGCGGTAAAGAAAGTCACCCTCTGCATTTCCAAATTCTCTACACAGTGGAAGAGATGGTCAGCATGGGAAACTCCAGCCACCATTCTGGGACAGGGATTAACGGGACAGCAGGCCGCTTGGAACTAAAGGTTCTATGCACACATAGAAGGGTGTCCTGGCCATAATGTTTTTTAATCTTCTGAGCAATGCGCGCCTATGGCCATCTGGTGTTAAGAACAGCAAGGATACTTCAGAGGGACTAGCCTCTTGTCTGTGCGCAATCATCTCTCTCTCTCTCTCTCTCTTTCACTCACTCACACACACACACACACACACACACACACACACACACACACACACACGGCCCCTGCAGGCATGTCAGCTCTCATTCACTGTCTCCAGAAAGGAAGTTTACAGAGATGGCTGTGTGCTGCCATAGGGCTGTCCTGTGGCACCTGATTCTGACCTGCTCTTCTTAATTTCCTCTCTGCTCCAATCTCTCACAAGGGCCCTTACCCTAGACTGAGTGCTCAAGTACTTCTCTTCTGTAGAGCAGGCCTTGTGTTATATGCAGGACACTCAGCTCACTCTGTATCTATTAGGACGGGTCTCAGACTGAAAACTCCTACCATGCATTTTCTGGCTGGATTTCCCGGTTGTGTCCTGAGCTGTCCATCTTGGCTTGCCCACTCTGACTGTACCAGTTGCCTCTCTGAATTAACCCAAGATTCAGATGCCGACTTGGAGACCTCATCACGACACCCCAACCATCCTAACCAACCCGCCTCAAACCTCTGAAAACCTGACGTTCCTCTGGCACACCTCAGAGACAAATGATGACACAGTCTTGTTAACTCTACCTTCTAAATGTTCGGTAACCCTGTGATTCACTGTAACTGCTTTTATTAAAGTCCTAAATTTTTTTTTTTTTTACCTCACCTGGTAGGCAGCACATTGAAAGCTATCAATAACTGTTTGACAAAAGAATTAATTAATAATATTATAGCCTAGTAATGTACCTTCATGGCTTCATTCCAACCTCTCTTGAATCCATATACCACCGTTTGGCCAGATTTCCCAATTTCAATAAATTAACATCCAGATTCCTTTGCAGGGCATATAGGGTCACTTCCCACTGAGCACTGCTCATATTTCTTGCTTTATCTTTTGAGGTCCCTGTATGGTTGCAGGCGTTCTTTCTTCTTCCAGGAACTGCCACTCAGTGAAATCTCATTAAATTCTTCAAGACTAGGGATTTCCTCAGACAGAACTCTTATAAAAATGTTCTGCAGAAGCACTTTTTTGTAACACACCGTCCCAATCCCTCTGTCCCCGAGCTAGATGTGAGCTCACTGAAATGAGGACTGCCCGCCTGGTCTAATAACCCCCAGAGTGCCTGGTACAGAGCAAGTAGTCAAGAGTTTTAAAATAAATTGTATCCGTATTTCTCATCTTTATGTTTTCCCTTTATTTGACTTGTCAGACTGCCCTATCCTAACCTCAGCTTGGTCCACCACCCTGCATGGTTACAACAATCCAGCCTTCAAAGGCTACATGAGTATACAGTCTCCAGTTTATAAACAGAATCACATCTTTTTCCTGTTGTGGCCTCTCCCATTGCGGAGCACAGGCTCCGGACACGCAGGCTCAGCGGCCATGGCTCACGGGCCCAGCCGCTCCGCGGCATGTGGGATCCTCCCGGACCGGGGCACGAACTCACGTCCCCTGCATCAGCAGGCGGACCCCCAACCACTGCGCCACCAGGGAAGCCCAGAATCACATCTTTTTGAAACTATACAAGACAGCACTTTAAAATCCATTTTTTATTCCTTAAGAGAAAGAACAGAATCTCTAAAGTTGTTGGGGCAGGCCACAGAGGGATAACCTATATTTCCAAATAAATAAAATAGAATACAGTAGCCAGTAGCCTTTTCACAGAAGATGATTCCAGGGGGAAAGGAAGGCACACTCTTTGGTAGCCTCCAAAATGTGCCACACGCCACACTTAGATATCACCAAGCATGATGAGCCAGTTGGGGAGAGACACTGACTGACTTGCTTAGGAGGTGTGAGGTCCATGTCAGGTGTGGGAAAGAAAAATAAATCAGATGGCACACCCACTTTCAGGGAGAGCAGTCTTCACAATACTCTTTTGGGGCAGGCAACATTACATCCTCGTGGAAAACAAACGACATCCTGAGGCCACAGTTAATAAGTGGCAAGGCCACGATGGGAACCAGGTATGTCTGTGCCAACAAACCTGTGTTTTGTAACTCATTTTCCTGCACCTGCAGAAACACGCAAGCCAATGACCCTGCTCTGCTTTATCCAATAGAAATCTTCTGAAAGAAAGCAAGACAGACTCTAATTTAATGCACAGGTTATGGGAAGTAAATACATTTTGGTCCAAATATACGAAGTGTAGGATTTTGAAAAATAGCTAACAGATTGATTAGCAATGAAATTGCTGAAGAAAGTAAGTGAGATGTATCTTAATTTAAAAAGTGCAGCCATTTTCTCTATTTTCTGTGATTTGGGGGGAAATCCATTTTGTTTTGAAAGAAGGAAATTACCAGACATGCAATAGTAGATTCTTTTAGTATTGATACTTCTAGAGAAAAAAGAGGGTAAAAGATGGTTTCCTCAAGGGAGGTTGATGAAGAAAAGGATATGCAAAATGTTTGATTTTTCTGAGTTCACAAAATGAAGAACTTCTGCAGGAAAACTGAAAAGCTGATTCTCTTGTGAACCCCCTTTCCTATAAGCAAACCATGAAGCTTTCCAGGACAACTAAAGATCCAAAGAAGAAAAATAATGCATGAACCTTCCTTTGGAAGTGTCCCCTTTTCTCCTGCAATCTTTTTTCTTCCTTCTATAATACGCAGGTGTTATCTGTCACCCTTAGTTTCTCCAAGTCTCTTCCCCTCAATGATGTCGGGGAGAGCCTTCTCCCCAGGATTCAGAACAATCTCTCTGAACCTCCTTCCTCTTCCATATGCACTCTACACACTCATTTAGAATCGTCTTCCTAACTCCCTTCAACACTTCAGATGATAGTCTGGGCTCCTACAACTTCTCCCACCTCAACCAGTAACTTTTCTTCAACTATATGCAAACCCAATGGTGTGTTGAAAGGCTGTTAATTCACAAACAGAAGTGGAATGGGAGAAAAAAGGAGGGTGGCAGATTTTTTCTTTACTGTTATTAACCAATAGTTGAAGGAAGCAGAGCTCTAGGATTAAATGGACACATATGTATATTCTAGTCTTTCCTGCTATCCAGGAACTTGTTCAATCAATTAGCCTGAATTTCCTTTCCATCTTAACATTTCCAACACCATTGTTTCCTTTTCTTCTGCCTCCAAATACACTCAGATATTCAAATCCAAAAAAAAAAAAATGTTTTTAATAACGTGTAGTCATTTCAAGCTTTTTTCTCCATTTTTAATCCTTTGCTACTAAACTTTCCAGAACATTACTTATCACTCATGCCTAAAAATCCTTTATTTTTATTTTTTTTAATTTTTCTTTTTTATCATTGTATCAATAATACGAAGTTCAAAAACCCGAACAGTTCTACGTGGCATCAAAAAAACGTTCAGTTCCTTACCCCACCCTCTCCACCTGAAAAGTTCACCATCCAGAGTCAACCTCTGGGCATTCTCAAGACATTTCTCCTGTTATTTAATTCTTACTGCTACATAATAACTGCTACTTCGTTTTCCAATATTAGACAGTATAGAATACCTTCCAAGATACAAAAGAGGGAAATTTAGGTCTCTTATATCATTGTCCCCTTTTCCCCAAAACACATAATCCCTCTGCTCTCCTCCCCTAATGTTAGTTTAAAATTTATGGTTAAATCCATTTTCAGGATTTGCAACATTTTATTAATAAAAGTTGTTCAATGCTGACCGATACTGTATGATTACATTTTCCTTCTTGTCCATCATGGTTTTTTGAAGTTACTAATTCCTGCATCTTTTAACTTAGTTATTTAACCTAATTATCCATCAATTATTACTATAAGAACATGAAAATCTTGCTACAGGACTCTCCTAATATGTCACATATGGGAGGTACCTGATCCATTCCTTGTTTCCTACTTAGAGCAATCTCCTGAGGAGCCCTTAACCTCCTTACTCTAATTGTATGAGCTGTTCTGTAGTTTTCTGTTTATGTCTCTGTTTTCTCCAGTAAGCTGACAATTACTTTAGATAAGGACTGTGCCTCGTTTAGCATTTTCTTCCAAGTCCTAGAGAAATGCCTGGATGTAGTAAATATTTTTTTTTAACTAAATGGATTGGTACAAATCATATCTTTTTCCAAGCCCCAACTGACACTTGTACTCTTTTCTTGAATTATGATCTTTTCTCATTTTCCTATTAAATTCTCACAACTCTTTGAGGTACATACACCACATTTTTTGCCTTGTACAAACTTACTTTTGAATACACATAATTCCCTAGTTAGCAAACATGAATTTTTGTTTGCTTAGCATAAAATCTTACACCTAATGATCAAACAATGAGTTGATTTCAAAGAAGTAACAGGAAAAGATAAGTAATATATTTCTTTCTCTTTTTTTTTTGCTACCAAATTTCACCATTTATTTGGGGAATGTGGTGAGGATCAATGTAAAAAGTTTTAGAGTGACTGGCAGTGGCCCTATGCAATGGCCTGCACAGATATCAGACATTAATAAGTCCAGTTTGTTAACTCAAAGAAAGTCAGTATTAGCAAATGTGTCTGTCAAATATATTTCATTTAAAATGTTCTTTCTCCAAATAAATTTTTATCACCATACAGAGATAATCACAAGAAGCTTATTACCCATCCTGGAAAAACAGATGCTATGAAAAGCAAGACCAGGGGAGTAGAGCATTTTTGTGAAATAAGACATCTAGCAAAGAACATTCCATCTGTAATCTAATTGTCAGGAGATTATGAGATATAAGATTTCTAGAGTACTCTGGCAAAGGATTAATCACTGAGCACAGGAAAAAAGGAACTAACAAATTCTCCCAGTTTCAAAAAGCATTACTTATTTCTTAACTTAATTAACGCAAGAATGAAAAACAGATGAATTGAAACTTGATTAGGATTTTATGTCCTAAGCTTGAAATTCTCCAGTTGAAAATGTTAGGACCTCTCTCTGAGCCTTACAATATTTAAAAACTCTCTTCCTCCAAAGGCAGACAATGTACCTCTGAGAATTCTCTGAGGCGTGTCACGCCTGTAACAATAAGTGAAAACGTACAAAACTTCAGTGTATGTTCACTATCCTCTACAACAGACCTGCATTTGAGTTGAAAACAATAAGCTTCTTGGGAAGATGTATTTTTTCTCACTGACAGAGGGTTCAAACTGAGAGAAGGCCGTTAGGAGGCTCCAGGACAGAGCAGTGGAGAGGCTACAGGTGTAGACACTGGATCCCCGCCGAGACGGTCTTGTCCCAGATTCACAGCCATCAATGTGAACCACGAACCTCCCTGCACACATGCTCCGTATCCTATAAAATGAGGAGGACATCCAGTGGGGTGAGATGGGCCCACATGTAGTGAGGACCCTGTCAGGACTTGGCTGTGCTGTGGGTGAAGGGATCAGGCAGACAACTGGACCTCAGCCGGGTGGGTCAGACCCAAAGTTTAGGCTGTTTATCCAGAGATAAACCTTTCAGGGGTGATCATGATCAAGATGCACCCCGCTGTACTCTTTGGTTTGCTTTTTGTTTTAAAAACAAAATAGTAAATTCTGATACAACCACGTAGACGTCTCTGAGAAATGCATAATGAATACCTGAATGTATCACATCAGGTTAAGAACTACTGAGACCAGATTCTCTCCTCATCTCAGGACCAACAAGACAACAGCAAAGACATACTTATTGTGAATGAAAAAGGTCACCTGCCGTATCAGTAAACAAAGGCTGTTGCAGCCATCAAGCCACTGCAGCTGCCCCAAACGGTGAGCCCTGAGGGGACTCAGGATGGAAACAGGATGCCTGTCATCAAGGCCTCAGCCACTGCAGCCCCCCACCATGGTGCGCCTCGAGGGGACTCAGGATGGGAACGCACAGGACACAGGCCCCAGAGAGCTGAGGTGCACATCAAAGGAATAATTTCAATCAGCCCAGACTCTTGCATCTTCTCATACATAGAAAACTGCTAAATTCCTTAACTTCAGATAGCTGGCTTTCTTTAATTATCAGTAATCTTTTGATGTTCCAACTACCTGGTCTTTTTTGCAAAAACCCCTATAGATCCTCGCTCCTCGCTTACCTCTTGGGAGCAGTCCCTCAGAGCTGTCTGAGATGCTGCATCCCAGGCTTAAGTCCTCAGTTTTGTCTGTCAGATAAACCATAATTCTCAACTGTTAGGTTGTGCGTTTTTTTTAGTCGACACTACTTTCTTAACACTAGTGGGTCCATCATGGGGAAATGTGTTTCTTGCATGCTCTGTTGGTAGGTTAAAAAAAAAACAACCTAGGGCTTCCCTGGTGGCGCAGTGGTTGAGAGTCCGCCTGCCGATGCAGGGGACAGGGGTTCGTGCCCCGGTCCGGGAAGATCCCACATGCCGCAAAGCGGCTGGGCCCGTGAGCCATGGCCGCTGAGTCTGCGCGTCCGGAGCCTGTGCTCCGCAACGGGAGAGGCCACAGCAGTGAGAGGCCCGCGTACCGCAAAAAAAACAAACAAACAAAAAAAACCTAATACATTCTCCCTAAAAACAGATTACAGAGCTCAGGGTCCCAGATAAGTATTATAAAAACATGTTTAATCCATGTTTAATCCATAAAAAACTGAAGTATCATACATCAGCAATAGTATAATTTGGTTCTATTTTATAGCTTATTTTTCAAGTACCTTATATTTTATATAAAATATTAAATGACTAATAAACCATAATTTAGCAATTTTATATGAAAAAGTATGTGTCAAAATTCAAATAAACTACAATTGTTATTGTTTTCTTTAATGGCTAAAATTTATAGACTATAATTACATTTTATTTCCATATTTACATTTTTCTCATAAAAATGATTTTAAGAGACACACACAGATACATGAAATGCAGCAAAAAAACACTAATTAGAAGACAGAAAGTTTTAGTTAAAATGTTCTTTGACTTTGTGCACGTTTTTCCATCATCCTGCTTTATTCCTTCCCCCTCTTACCTTTAACGTCTATTCACCCTTCAGCTTGCAGTCAAGGTTTGGTAGCTCACCTTGTCCTGGGCACCACACACATTTCTTTTTTTTTTAATTTTTATTTTATGTTGGACTATAGTTTGATTAACAATGTTGTGTTAGTTTCAGGTGTACAGCAAAGTGATTTAGTTATACATGTACATGTATCTATTCTTTTTCAAATTCTTTTCCCATTTAGGTTATTACAGAATATTGAGCAGAGTTTCCTGTGGTATACAGTTGCTCCTTGTTGGTTATCTATTTTAAATATAGTAGTGTGTATATGTAAATCCCAAGCTCCCAATCTATCCCTCCCCCCACCTTTCCCCTTTACCACACACATTTCTAAACCAGAAACCAAAACTCTCTCTACCACCTTCTCAGTAAAACACATGAAGAAAATATTAAAAGACAAAACTCACAACATAATGAAAAGCTAAAATTCTAATAAGATATCCTTTCAGAATTTGGAAGGAGTTTCCAGCAATTATAAATATAAACACAGTGGGGCTGAGTTGGAAACTGAGAAATATATTGGGATCTCCCTCATGGCTGCACAGTTTTTAAGTCATACAACAAAGGCCCCCTGCTTGGTCATTCAAACAGAAAAGTGGCAGCCTGTTCTCTCTCAGGATGGGGACGCTGAAGGAGACAGATGCCTTGTTGCTTCAGCCCTCATTTTAGTCACCGCTGCACAAAGAGATACACACTGTAATAGCATATCTTTCTAATAAACACCATCCTTTTTGACAGGAACAAGAAGAACTCTGCTAGCAGAGCAGGCTAGGAATTTTAGTTCTGAAGATGCTCCATGAGTTCAAAGTGACAAAGAGCCACCTCCAAACCATGAAAATCTTAGTGATAACACAGTATTTTCAAGACCTGTATATTGAGAAGAGCAAACCACTGGGAAGGGGAATTCAAGACCTAAAAAAAGAAAGAGATGTCTTTCACATATTGAAAGACAGTATTCTAAAGGTATGTACTCTTCAGATGTCTCTAGTTTCCATGCCAATTCCTATCATATTTCCATCTGAATGTTCCACAGACACTGACCAGCTGATTCTACCATTTACATGGAAGTCCAAAGGACTGAGACTGGCTAATACAATTTAGAAAATAAAGAACAAATAGAGTACTTTAACCAACTGAAAAAATTCAACATCCATTTATGATTAAAAAAACTCTCCAGCAAGTGGCCATAGAGGGAACACACCTCAACATAATAAAGGCCGCACATGACAAACCCACAGCTAACATCATACACAACAGTGAAAAACTGAAAGCATTTCCAATAAGATCAGGAACAAGACAAGGATGTCCACTCTCACCATTATAATTCAACATAGTTTTGGAAGTCCCAGCCATGGCACTCAGAGAAGAGAAAGAAATAAAAGGAATCCTAATTGGAAAAGAAGAAGTAAAACTGTCACTGTTTGCAAATGACATGATGCTATAAACAGAAAATCCTAACGACAGTAGCAGAAAACTACTAGAGCTCATCAATGGATTCAGTAAAGTTGCAGGATACAAAATTAATACCCAGAAATCTGTTGCATTTCTATACATTAACAATGAAATATCAGAACAAGAAATTAAGGAAACAATCCCATTTACCATCACATCAAAAAGAATAAAATACCTAGGAACAAACCTACCTAAGGGGGCAAAAGACCTGTACTCCTAAAACTATGACTCTGATGACAGAAACTGAAGACGACACAATCAGATGTAAAGATATACCATGTTCTTGGATTAGATCAATATTGTTAAAATGATTTCAAGACTTACTTTAAAGCTACAATAATCCAGACAGCATGCTAATGACACATGGGTAGACATTTACACCAAAATAATAGAGCAGGGCCCAGAAACAGATGCACGCATATGCGTGGTCCATTTTCAACAAAATCAAGGCAATTTAATAGGAAAAAGATATTCTTTTCCGACAGTGCTGAAATACCTGGATATTCAGTCTAGGGTGGCCTGCAGGTTTTCTCACCGTTGGATTGCCCTTAGACATCCTGGCATCAATGCCATGGAAATGGAGATGTGCTCTCTCAGTGTGTTCTGTCAGGAGGTACCAATGCCCTTACTTCTCGCCACCTTGATCAGTCGGTGTAACTGCTCTCTTCCTGAGATTCTCCACTGTAAAGTTACATAGGTTTGCCTTTAACAAGTCCCTTGTGGGGAGATACTTGTAGACTATGCAATTATTTTATTTTTCATCACACTTTTTCCAGGTAATCTTAGCAACCATCAATCCACCTTGTCTATGACGTTTGCCTCATGGTGATTTTCTAAGTACCCTCATTACTTCTACCTTCAATTATTAGAATTATTAGAATTCTACTGTAGGGAAGAGTTGTTCTTTCTTCCCCATTTAGTTTATTAGTTCACTTATATAAACATGAACTAACTGATATTTATCTTATTTTATAGGTAATAGGTGAGTATTATCATTATTAATGTTTTGTTCACATTATTCCAGCTTTGGTCATTGGGAACTCTTCCAGGTGCCTCTTGTGTCCCTTCAACCTGTCACCATCATTTCTAAGCACTTCTTTGCCCGCTGGCACCCTAAGTCCAGTTTCACCCTAGACTTTCTCTGCCCCATCACTGCATTTAAGAATTTCCTTAAGGAGCTCTGGCATGTCTAATTGGATAATGGTGTTTAGAAATCCAACCTGGGTCCTAGATTTACCTGTTGCTGCTGGGTGCTATTGCTTTTAGTCTCAGCAGATAAAGCTAGGAAATCAATGTATGTACTAACACACACGTGTATACATGTTTTATTTCTGTATCTGTGTGATATTGTTTTTTATTAGAAACAAACTAACAAAAAACCTTACATTCATAGCAATACCTCCAATCCCAATCCAACACTAGGGTTTGTTCTAATCTTCCCTCTTTCCACTTGTTCCCTGGCAGTGAGAAAACTGGGTGCCATTATCCAGTATACATGTTTCTTATTAGTTTAACACTAGTGTGCACATAAATTGGATTCAGAGCTCACTACAGTATATATTTGTTTATGGTTCATTTCTCCTTGACTTTACAATATATAGTCAAAACATTGTTTCCCAACATCACTTAAGTTATTTCTTTCCTTCTCCAACCTCGAGTGTAGTTACGTTATTCATTTAGAAGACAGATTTACGTGCTACTGAGTGCATTCCACTTCGAGCTTCCCGTAACTGTTTGATTTTCATTAACTATTTCCTTAGGATATATGACAAAATGCCATGGTTCTAATAGAGAAATGAAAAAAGCTAAACTCCAAGTAGTGTCTCCCCTCTCATACCAATTACCTCATTCGTATTTCCCATGATTTCTACCCCATTCCCATCAACTTTCTGTAGGCAAGGAATCTTATAAGTTTCTGATATTGTTTTATTTTGTACAATGTCTCTTAGCAATGAATTGTAGTTTTCAGTGTGCAGATCTTGTGTTTCTTGTGTCAAATTTATTTCTAAATATTTATACACTATTGTAAATGAACAATTAAAATATTCTTTTTGGATTTTTAGTATATGATAGACAGAAATACAATTGACTCTCTGTATATCAAACTGTACCTTTTAGAAATATACTACCTTGCTAAAATCAAGTCCTTTTCCCTTTTTGCCTTCTTGCACTAAGATTTCTAGTAAAATCACTGAATCAAAAGGGTCCACATGTACACCTTTGTTTTGTAGCATCTCTGGATTTTGTTTTGTTCTTCTAAATGCTGTTGGTTTTAGTAAGCAATAACCTTGCCTGAATTCCAAATGTGAAATATCTTACCCCACAATGTACAACCCCTGATATCTCTACTCTGTTTCATATTGATTTGTTTAAGCCCAGCACCCCTAGCTGCTTCCCCTGTGTCTTCACAGTTTAGCAGGCAGTGATTTGAGTGTTCGGTATGCTAAGGCATTCTATGCCAACGAGGCTTCTACCCTTTGCCTTCTCAGTAGATTGTGGATTGAGGGTCACATTGAATGGTTCAGCAAGTTTACAAATTTCTTCAGGCTTCAAATTTTCTCTAAGGGGTTTCCCTGGTGGTGCAGTGGTTGAGAGTCCGCCTGCCGATGCAGGGGACACGGGTTCGTGCCCCGGTCCGGGAAGATCCCACGTGCTGCGGAGCGGCTGGGCCCATGAGCCATGGCTGCTGAGCATGCGCATCCGGAGCTTGTGCTCCGCAACGCGAGAGGCCACAACAGTGAGAGGCCAGTGTAGGGCCAAAAAAATAATAATAATAATTTTTCTCTAGGTTATCTGAGGTGTCCAATAGGCACTGGTTAGTAGTCAGCAGGGAGGCATAGAAGGTTTGTAAACTCAGTCTATCTATGGCCTTCTCACTCCCCAAATAACTTTTTAGTTGCTCTATCAGCCACACTGAAGTGAGTCTATCCTTCCCAGCCAGAAAGAGGGTAGGTGTCTAGCCTGAGCTGGGAGTGAGGGTGAGGTAGCAAGATGGGACAGCATCCAAGCAAGAAAGCCACAATCTTTCCACTACAAGTTTTCATGTATATGCACTTCTCAACTTCTCATCGCCTTTGGTTGATTTCTACTGCACTGAAATTTTTAAAAATAATTCTGCCCAGTTGCATACTTGTTTTGAGGGATCTGCTTGACTTTCCCACACTCCCATTACCAGGACTTCAAAACATTTTTAATAAAATGTAGAGAAAAATATTCATGAATCCAAGATAGGTAAAGATTTATTAAATAGAAAAAAAGACTGAAAAAAAAATATGAAATATATATATATGCAACATAAATGAAAAATAATAAATTTGACTACTTTAAATTTAAGAATTTTTGTTCATTAATAGATATCACTCAGAATGCAAATGAGAGAATACATGAAATATATTCAACCAAGAACTTACTCAAATGCAGTTCTGTCTTGTATGGCACCAGTGGGAAGGGAACAGTTGTAACAGCACAGCCCCATCAGCATGTCCCTGAAGGACACAGAAGGAGGAAATCCCCGCTGTGTGCAGCACTTTGAGAATCACACCTGGGTGGTATGTTTTGCCTTTAAGGTGAAATGGCTAGAGGTCCCAATCTACAGTGATTCACCATCTTGATAGTAATTGTATTAGTCAGGGCTCCCCAGAGAAATAGGAGGGAGAGGGAGG
>NW_020838005.1:10972056-11025866 GCF_003676395.1 Aethalodelphis obliquidens
GGGAGGGGGAGTCAGTCTTTGTTCTATTAAGGCCTTCAACTGATTGAGTGAGACCCACCCATATTATGGAGGGTAATCCACTTTACGCAAAGTCCACTGATTTTATCTCATCAAAAAAACTCCCTCCCAGACACTGGCGTGCTGTGGCCCAGCCAACCTAACACATAAAATTAACCATCAAAGTGAGAGACAAATAAGTGACAATTGAAAATGTGGTCACTGATATAAGTACACCTTAAACTTACAGAGTGCTGTTATGTCAATTATATCGCAATAAAAGTAAACGGGGGGAAGAAAAACAAACAGGAAAATCTGGTAACAAGCAGGTCTGAGGCAGAGATGTTGATAGACTTTTAAGAACATATACCAAAGAATTTGTGTCCCCACAATCACCCAAAACAGCAACCCTGCAGAGAAGACTCTTGTAATCTTGTGCGTAAGATGGGCCCCAATAGGGCAACATAAGCAAAGAGCAGTCACTGGTGACAAGTTTATCAAATTTAAGCTCTTCGTAACAGAATAGGCAGCAGTTGATCCTCACTGGAATAAACACCTTCTGTAAATAGGCATTTTCCTTTCTGCCCATCCTGTGTTTAAAGAATGCTTTGTTTATCAATGTTGTTTTCTAAACAGCATCATTTCTAACCAAGGAACTCATTTCATAATGAAGGAATATGACAATGGACTCATGCTCACTAATTCCTAATCTTATTAATGTCCCCTTACCCCAGATGAGGGGCATAAGCATGGAAGAGCCCAGTGAAGTCCAGTCATGTTGCCAGCTGTGTGGCAACACTTTGAGACCAGGTAGGTCTTCGTCTGCACAAGGGTGAGCTATATGTTGAAGGCAGAAGGTTGGCACACCCTCTTAAACACTGAATTCAATGGGAAAAGTGGCAAGTTTGGGATCTGACTTTTTAAAAAATGTTATTGGAGTCTAGTTGCTTTACAATGTTGTGTTAGTTTCCACTGTACAGCACAGTGAATCAGCCATACGTATACATCTATCCCCTTTTTTGGGTTTCCTTCCCATGTAGGTCACCACAGAGCACTGAGTAGAGTTCCCTGTGCTAAACAGCAGGTTTTCATTAGTTACCTATTTTATACATGGTAGTATGTATATGTCAGTCCCAATCTCCCAATTCATCCCACCCCCGCTTTCCCCCTAGGTATCCATACGTTTGTTCTCTACATTTGTGTCTCTATTTCTGCTTTGTAAATAAGATCGTCTATACCAATTTGTTCAGATTCCACATGTATGCGTTAATATACGATACTTCTTCTCTTTCTGACTTAACTCACTCTGTACGACAGTCTCTAGGTCCATCCACGTCTATACAAATGACCCAATTTCATTCCTTTTAATGGCTGAGTAACAGTCTGTTGTATATATGTACCACATCTTCTTTATCCATTCCTCTGTTGATGGACATTTAGGTTGTTTCCAAGAACTGGATGGGGTTCTTTGCCTGTTATTGAATCATATTCCATCTTACCCCCTTCCATGCTCTCCATATTTCATAAGAGAAGCTGGGAATCTGGTCACCAGTGTGCTTTTCCCCAGAAGGTCTCTGGTCAGAGTCTGATACTGAGAGGCAGCCACGTAACATCTGGAAGGCAGTGACTGCAGGAGGGAAGCTACTGTCCTGGAAGCAGGTGCACACTGATGTGAGAGCAGATGCTGGAACTCTGGGGCTCTCCAGATGGCTCTAGAGCACAGCTGCTTCCATGCTTCTGACCGAGACCACTGGTGTCTCTTCCATCAGTACCTGCAAAGGCCATGCAAACCTCTCCTTTACTATGCTAAGGTCCTTATCCCTCTAACAAATAGCGTGACTGTGGCTTTTCTCTCTTAGGTGCCTCAACGATCTATACAGCTACACAACTATCCTGTACTTTTCTTTGAATGACTGAATTGGAGGCATCTCTGAGGATGAGGAAAACAGTGGAAGGAGGTGACAGATCTGCTCCTCACTGGAAACCCAAGAGTTTATCTAGAGTCCTCGAAAGACTTCTGGTCAAAACCTCGAATGCTTTCTAAATAACACACTCTAATAATTTTCTTGAAAAGTTTAGGCTTTTACCTCAGTTACAGAGGTTTAAGAAAGAACAATTTTAACTTTTTTAAAGCTTCAGGGGAGCTGACCTTAAACTATCTCAGGTGTATGACTTCAGGTGCAACCATTGCCTTTTTCATCAGATGGGGATGTTTGTTTCCGCCACAGAGGCTCGTCAGTGGCTCACTGAGGGCTGCCTTTACCTCCCGGGGGACATTTGGCATTACCTGCAGACAGCTCTGATGGTCACAAATGGGGGTGAGAGGGTAGTGCTGTTTGCACAGAGATGGTAGAGGACAGAGGGGCTGCTAAACGTCACACCATGCAAAGGACAGCCCCCAGAACAAGAATTATCCTGTCCAAAATCACAACCTAGATGCTTACAAGGGTGATGTAATTATTCCGAATTTAGGGATAGTTAAACCGTGGCTCTGAGAAGTTAATTTATGATCTCCAGTTACACAACTACTAAATAAAATAGTCAAACTCTTGTTCTTTTCAATACATGTATGATTTCTAAGTCTACTATTAAGCAAGGTTGTTTTTACCAACTGCTAAGTGAGAAAACTTTAGAAATGCCAGACTTCACATTGTATTTAAGTGCATAGGATATGAAACAACTTGCAACATGTGAAAACTGCAAGCATTCTCACCCATAAAAAACGTTTTCTCCCCAGCTATACAGATTAATTTTCTTTTTCAGACCTATTTTTCTGAGCAAAATTATCTGGTATACAACGTAGAAATACTCTGTATAAGTAAATAAATGTATTTTACAGCACAAGTTTATCTTTGGAAACTAAATTTTTATACCATTCCCATAGGTCCTACAAATAAATGGCAGTCGCTTTGTGATAATCATTCTAAAACACTAACAGATCACCCTGTTATGGGCTGAATTGTCTCCCCAAATTTCATATGTTGAAGTCTTAATCCCTAGTACCTCAGAATGTGATCAAGATACATTCTTTAAAGAGGTAATTAACTTCTAATGAGGCAACTAGGGTTTTCTCTTAATCTGATATGACTGGTGTCATTCTAAGAAAAGACACAGAGACACAGAAGGACGACCGCGTGAAGAAGCAAAGAGAATACAGCCGTCCACAAAAGGAGAGCAGCGTCAGGAGAAAGCAACCCTGCCCACACCTCCATCTAGGACTTCCAGCCGCCAGAATGGTGAGAAACAAATTTCTGTTAAGTCACCTAGTCTGTAACGTTTGTTACGGTAACCCCAGCAAACAAACCCACTCCCCACAATACAGCACAGCTGCACGCACACCTCAGATGCAGGATGTGATCAGTGTCACATTCCTAAAGCTCCTACGTTATCTTCCTTACATTGACTGCCACGGAACCCTTGCCTCCCCTTCACCACGCTTTCTCCTGCCATCAGATATCTCTAAAACGTGAGTGAACAATGGCAAAGCCAGTCACCATGGCTTGGTTTGCTAGAGCAGATTTTCAGATATGTTTCTGTGGTAGATGATCCTTAGGCCTAAGAGTAGCAGACATTTAAGTGAAGATGGAGAGAATAATTTTTCCTAACAATTAGCAGTAATCAGTATAAAAACCTCAAAGAAAATGAACTCTGTGACTCAGGATAGGCTCTCAGATTAATACTCCACTCTCTGTAAAAAACGATTGGTGGTATTCGTTCTCTTACATAGATATATAGATATAGATATAGACAGATACAGATAGACATAAATTTTACATATATATATATATATACATAAAATCAGTATCTTTGTCTTTTAAGTCTTATTAAAAGAGTAGAATGGACTTTTGGTTTATTGCAGAGAAAGGGTATCTTCTGGGCTATTAGAGAGAAAGGGCATCTTCTTGGTTTACATAGATATTTTCTGAAAATGATAATTGGAATATAATTTTCTCAAATTGAATTTGTAAGACAGATTTTGTGCCTAATATTTATCATATCTAATGTTTTTTAAATAAACAAATTAAAAAGGAGACTAGACAATGTAACTTCTAGTCACATCAAGTGTGTAAGATGTTACTTTAACTCTGACATTTTAAATGACTATTAAATATTGGTCACATACTTTTCCCCAAAATATTTTAGATTTGAGCTTACATGCTTTCTATACAGATAAAATAGCTTCCTGGCTTTGTGTAACATACCAGCTCATGACTGTAAAATGAGGCAAATGGTTGTTGAGCCAAAATTAGAAAGCTATCAAATGTACTTTAGAATAATATGACAAACCATCACTCAACCTGGGATTCACTAAAATTTGGAATAAGAAGAAATTAATACTAGATAAAGTTCATAACATAGCTAAAACTTGCCTAATTTTACATAGAAGCTTGTGTCCAAAGCCGTCTATGAAATCCACCCCCCCAAATTACCTAAGGTTTCCACAACTTCTTGTTAAATTAAACCGTCATTTAATGTGCATATTCAGCGTCCCCCAACAATTCTTCCTCCCTGTAAGAAGGTCATTCCATGGAAATTACATGACATCTAACACTTAACCACTCTCCTGCATTCTTTAAAACTTTTATTTCCTTCTCCTAAGAATGTTCAGGCCTCCCCAGTGCAAACACTTTAACCCGTCCAAGTTAGATTTAAAATGTATCCCTTCCATACGCACCTCCATTTTCCCAATTTCAGTCACTGCTTGCCTGCCATGCCATCTACTTCTGTAACTTCTCTATCTCCTCTCAAATTTCTGCTCATAATTTTCAACTGATGCCATAAGACACTTACGGCCAAGTTTCCTCTCAGAGGTCAAACACAATCTAACGCTAAGTATGATGCACCAGAAGTATCAGAAATAATTTTGAGCTCGAGTTATTCATGGTATTAAGAGAATAAGAATGGCATACATTCTCCAATAGTAACTGAAAATTATAAAAATATAATCATATAACCATTACGAATGCCAACAGCCAATTTGTATAAATATGAGAATTTCACTAGTCTGATTTCACAATACTTGTCACCTGAAAATCGTTCAAACCTTATAAAAAATAAGAATTCCAGTTTCAGCTAACATGGTAAAAGTAGGAATAAGCATTGCTTCTAACTTTACAAGAAGGAAAAAGCTAGAGATCTCCAAATTAACAACTTTGATTTAAACTATCAGGGAACTGCCATCACAGGGAAAATAATAAGAAATTCCAAACAACTACCGCCAGGGCCATGTGATGTTCATTAAGCCCCTAATGCAGCCCTTGTTCAGAACCACGCGGAGGAAAAGCCCGAGCTGGAGTTCTTTGCCCAGAACACCTGCACAAGACCACGTGGGGCGGGGGGGGGGGGGGTCTCAGAGCCACGTGAAAGCCCCGCACCAGGGGCCACAGGCCACCTGCTTCTTCTACAGGCCTTGTCTCCACCCTCTGTGAGGCTGTCACCAAGAACATCCCTGAGCCCTGTCCGAGCCAGACAGGCTGGGACCGCGTCATCTCGGAGTGGCCACGGAGGGCCCTGCGGGGCTCAGGCCGGCTGTCCAAGCTCATGTCTTCCCGGGTCCGCCACGACCAGACGGACCACATGGGCCACCACCTGGACAGGGAGATGGGCCAGAACCGTGTGTGCTGAGGCTTGCCAACAGGATCCATGGCCCATCTGGAACCTGGACATCACCTGTGTCAACCCTTACCTTCAAGGAGCCCTGAGGCCCTCGGGTGCTACTTCGACGAACTTGGGGACATTCTGGACGTGATGTAGAACCACCTCCTGCAGACACTGTGTCTGGGCCACTGAGAAGCCCGCCTCCACCGACTGGGACAGTGTCCGTGACCAGAAGGTCCAGGTGCGGAACGGTACCTCCGAGGTGCTGGGGACCTACGTGGTTCCGGGAAGTGGGCAGGACCGGGGGGCGAGGCCACCAAAGGGGGGCCTAGACGACCCCATGGTCCCCGCGGGGCCACCTCCGGCACCCTGGCGGTTTGGCTGCCGTCCTCCTGGTGTTGAACCGAGGGGGCGGGGGCCCCGGCATCCTGCGCCGCGGCCCAGCCCTGAAGGAGCGCGAGGCCGAGGCGGGCGGGCGGCTTTTTTCCATCGCCCCAGGCCGCGGCAGCGCAGCTTGACGAACGCGCACAGTTCCAAGAAGGTGACAGCGTCGCCTGCCCTTCAGCTCGCAGTCGGAGCTCCAACTGCGCTCGCGGCGTTGACTGGACTCGGCGCGCCGCTCCCTGCACCTCAGGGAGCCCGTGCGCCGCGCGCGCAAAACGTGCGGAGGAGCCGTGTGCGGAGCGTGACCCCTCCCACGGGGGCGAGGCGCCGAGGCCGGCGAGCGGAGGGCGGAACAGGGCCTTCCGGGACCCGGGCGCCTACAGGTGAGTGCGTCTGGGACCCCCAACCCCGCCTCTTGGCCTCGTCTGTCTCCGTCCTTCCCACCCCCAGACCCCACTTAGGAGGACTCGGGACCCTAGGCCTCAGCCTCCCATTCCGGCCCGGAGTCTCGCTGGTGGCCCGGCGGCCTGCGTCAAGCCGAAGCCCTGACTGTCCCCGCCGCCGCAGGCCCTGCCTGAGCCAGTTGTGTCCACGGGACAGGGACAGAGGGAGGGAAAGAGAAGAGTGACCCTTCTATCGGTCCCGGGAGGGGCAGTGGGTGGACCTCAGCGGGGCGGTGGCCAGCCTGCTCCCCTGTGTGTGGCGGGCGGGTCCTCAGAAGGCTGACGAGGGCGCGGCCTCTGGAGGACGCAGGGCCACCCCAGCCTCAGCGCCACTCGACGTCCCTGGTCAGCAGCAGGGAGGGACCTCCGTCCTGCCCAGCAAACCCCCCCGTGTCTCGGGTCCCCTGGACGACCCTGTGCCCCACCAGCTCCCTCCCGCCTCCCCAGCTCTGCACTCCGCAGTGCAGGTCACCCCCTGGGCGCCAGGGCCTCCTTTAGAAACAAACAGCAACAATAATAACAAAAACATCAGTCAGGGTATTAGGAAAACCGGAGTGAAATTCAGTCCCCAACAAACTAATTTAACTGCGGTACAATTACTATAATATACCTCACATAAAGACAGCAAGGAAAAGGGGAAGAACTAAGTAACTTTGGAAAGCAAAGTTTGATTGAATATTGTAAAGCTCAAAGCAAAGGAGGAAAAAAGTATAAAAATACTGTAATGTAGTTGGTAAATTTGTTTCTCATTGGTATGGTCACCAATTCTGAAAAGCCTTCAAACACATACTAGGGTTAAAGCGATACTTTGTCAATAATAGGAACCAGATCTCTCACTGCCAGGGAAACAAGTTACAAGTAAGCAAGAGAGGAAATGGTGATCAAACCTTGTGCCGAATGAGAGAGAGATACCACTATTAACTCCTGTTTATTTTAAGAGAAGTAGAAGTAAATATAGATAAGTGTGTGGGTTAGTTAGTACAAATATCCACATTGTTAGCAATATAGATACATGAGTTTCCTATTTCTGTCCTCTGAGAACTATACAGTTGCAATGAGCGGTACATACTATTCCCCAGTAAAAGAAACCATGGTTCTTTGAAGAAGTGGCTGATTCTAGGCAGCAAAAATACAAAGTAGGTCTGGAACATCTTGTAGTTGCAAAAATAAGGAATTGCTAAAAATAAAAGGGGGAGGGGCGTCCCTGCAAGATCTCCCAATAACCAAAGCAAGAAAAATATGAGCAACAAAATAAATGTGATTGTATTGAATTATAACCAAAAGAATGATTTTAAAAACCAGGCAAGGCCATCCTGATAGTAAAGTGATAGAATAAATAAATAGAGAAGAAGAGATAAATCTACCTTATCAAAGAATTCCAATTAATAAATGTAAAAGTAATGAGGAAAATAATCACCATTTGAGTAATAATTGCAGTAGGCAAAATCCACTGATGGTTGCTAAAATTAGCCGACTTTAAGAAGAAACAGAGGGACTTACCTGGTGGTGCAGTGGTTAAGAATCAGCCTGCCAATGCAAGGGACACGGGTTCGAGCCCTGGTCCAGGAAGATCCCACATGCCGCGGAGCAGCTAAGCCTGTGAGCCACAACTACTGAGCCTGCATGCCACAACTACTGAGTCCGTGCACCTAGAGCCCATGCTCCACAACAAGAGAAGCCACTGCAATGAGAAGCCCACGTACCACAACGAAGAGTAGCCCCCGCTCGCCACAACTAGAGATAGCCAGTGCACAGCAATGAAGACTCTAACGCAGCCAAAACTAAATAAATAAATAAAATTTTAAAAAAATAAGAAATAGAATAGTTGCATAGCCTCAAATGATCTTCCCCCAAATATGTATTAATTACTGTGGTGTATTTAACATATGTCCACAAATTCTTTGATGTTTCTTCCAGGGTTTGAAACTTAACTCCCTTTTCCTTGAATGTAGGCTGAACTTAATGACTCACACCTTAGAAAATAGAGCATGGAAAGGGAAAAATAATGATTTTAGGGTATTCTGTATTCTATTTCATAACCCTGCTCTATTCATGAGAAAACATCAGATAAACTGAAACTGTGGGACATTCTACAAAATACCTTCAAATATGTCAAGGCCATGAAAGGTAAGGAAACAGCAGAAAATGTCATAGATTGGAGAAGAATAAGGAGAGGATTGACTAAATGCAGTGTGATGTCATAGGTGGGCTTCTGACTCAAAGACAGACATTAGTGAGAAAACAGTTGGCATCAAATATTAGATGTGGTTTAGTTAAGTGCATTGTCCTAATGTTATTTGCTTAGTTTTCATAACTACCAAGGTTACGTTTATCAAAACTAAGAGATGAGATATTAACATTAGGAGACTGGGTGAGGTTTCACTGGGAATATTTTGCATTATTTTTTCCATTTCTCCTATAAATAATATAAATTATTTCAAAATATGAAATTTTTTAAAGTTCATGATACATCCAGACAATGGAATATTATTCAGCAATAAAAAGAAATAAGCTATCAAGCCTTGAAAAGAAATGGAGGAACCTTAAATGCATATTACCAAGTAAAAGAAGCCAATCTGAAAGGCTACATACTCTATGATTCCAACTACATGATACTCTGGAAGAGCCAAAACTGTAACTATGGTGACAGGATCAGAGGTTGCTAAGGCTTGGAGGGGTGATGGATGAATAGGGGGAGCACAGGATTTTTTTGAGCAGTGAAAATACTCTGTATGAGGCTATCATGATGGATACATGTCATTATACATTGTCCTAACCGATAGAATGTATAACACCGAGAGCAAACTATGGACTCTGGGTGATTATGAGGTGTCCGTATAGGTTCACCGGCTGTAAGAACGTATCACTCTGGTGAGGGATGTTGATAACGGGGGAAGTTATGCATTTGTGGGGCAGAGGGTAGATGGGAAATTTCTGTACCTTCCCCTGAATTTTGCTGTGAACCTAAAACTGCTCTAAAAAATGAATTCTTTAAAAACTAACAAAAATAAAAGTGTAGTGAATGTAATGAACATTTTAAGTAATATAAATGTGGATTATCCTTAAAAACATTTAAGCAAATATTGTAGAAGTTTTTCTTAAACATAAACATAGGAACAGGCCATAAAGGTCTACTTCTAGCCCATTGTGGCTAAATGTTGCTTATGATAGAATGTAAAAAGATGATTATCATAATCCTGAAATTAATGGCAAACATTTAAAAATCTTGTTTCCAGGTAAGTAGTATAAATAAAGTGCCTACATGGTATCCAGTCATACATACAGAGTTCCATTTTCATTAATACATCATTGCCATTTTGAAGCAAATCATCAGTGAACAGCATTTATTCCTTCAGAAGGGAAAATGTAAATTCAAAAAGATTATAGTTGAGGAGCAGAAGTAAAGGTGGTATTCAAATTGAAAACCCAGTGACATATAGAAAGTGAAACGTCAAATATTTATACTAACTTCCATTTATGGGTAGCCTATGCATGTAGAATACAAATTACTGTGTGTTAAATTACTATCAGTAATATTGTCATGTTTTCTACAAATATTTGAAAACTTGCATGGAAACAGATTCCCTGCTGTTACCACAGTGCTTATTAAAACGGTTTCTAATCTAGGTTGTTTAAAAAAATTCCTTTCCGATATATGTGATAAAAAAGGGATTTTCCTTTTTTGATCACAAGGACATTAGAATCCCTTGAGAAAATAATTGAAGTGGTCTGGCTATCCACATAGATTATCAATTTAGTCCATTGTTATTTTGGCATATTCTTTACTGACTGCAAGCTGGTGCTCTCTTCCTATATTTTAGGCTATATTCCCAAGCAAAGGGCACGTTAATTGTTCTGGAGTGAACACAGATTTAATGCACTGTGATGTCATTTTTATGTATATTAATTGCTCAACTTTACATTAGAATCAGTCATAAACCGTAGACTATTTTGTATTCCACAGTGCACCAAAAAAATGAGTTACCCACAGGTTAACTGTCTGTCTTTACTCATCCAAGGAGAGGAACTCTGTTCCTCAGATATGGAATACTTAGACTATCTGTGCCAAACTGCTCAAAATTCACTCATTATAGATAAACATAATCTAAAGTATGTCAGTTGGAGCAAACTTTTTCTTCTAACTGCTGACAGGTATTCTTACAGAATGACCATTCTGTTGTACAGGTTTATAGATTGAGTCCTTCCAAAAGTTAAACTCAGTCATTTTTTACTCTGCTGTGCAGTAAATAACCATCTGATCATTCTAAAGTGCTGTCATTGGAATAGCCTAGAAGAAGTTAAGGTGAATTGGCATTTACCTCCAAAATGATAAGAATCATAGTGTAGAGTTACAAAGGCTATAAAGAGACAATTCACAAAAAAACCCTCAGTAAGCAGTAATTATATTAAAGATATTCAACTTCATTTGAATATTTTATACTTGAATATATAGGAAATATAAGTTACAAGTCTGGAGGGGGACGATTTGTCAATGTTGTTTCTTAAAATGAAGTGGTGATTCCTGTTCTAGATCTTCAATGACAGAAATTATGGAGGTGGGGTGTGCAATGTCAAAGTTCAAAACAGTGGGGACAGCTCCATATAAAAGGAATTGTATCATTTGATATGTTTGAGATATATAATAAAGAAAAGTGAGGAAATATAATTTCTGATGAGAACTGGATTGGGGGTCAGAACATGAAAAGTTAAGATTAAGAATTTCAAGTAACTATAACAAGTCAAATTTAATTCCATGCTCCATCACTTACAAGATCAGAGAGCTTAGAAAAAATCACAACACCAACACTTCAGTTTTTCCATCTGTTAACAATGATAATAAAAATACCTACTTAATAGGGTTAATAGGCAAACGAGGTTAACTTTGCTTGCATTTAATGATACAGGTATATACCATTATTGTCATGATGTTGAGAGTCAATTTCAAGCTCAAGGACAGTGATCTGATGAAGGATTAGGTAGGAAATCACTTCATTTCAAATAGCTTCTGGCTCAAAATTATTCTCATGATTAACACCCGATTTTCTACAACATGTATATACAAGCAGAAAGAGATACAATGGATGTTAATTTAATAAATGTTATTCATAGTGATTAGTTATCAATGAAATAGCACATCCTACTCTCAGTGCATCAAATTATGGAATTCTTAGCGTGGCATGAGATTCTAAATCTTATATCTAAGGGAAATAGTTCTCTTTGTTTAAATGAGCAAATGTATGAACTTAAAAAAAAACTAATCTAAAATGCTATGTGACTGATAAGGACTCAGTGTGTATTTCTTGAACAGATAAACGGACTTCTGAGGAACTGGGGAGCCTCGGTCAATTTATAGGAAGCGCAGCACACAGAGCAACGAGTCTAGGATTCAAGACCGCAAATATTCCTCTTCACCCAGCTTTTTCTCTCCTTTGCGTTCTTCCCTTCCTTTCCTGAGAAATTCAGGCGTAGGACTCTTAGATGGGACAAAACAGGGAAGGCCGGGGGCACAGTGGCTCAGGGTGCGGGGCAGAGACCAGGTGGACTGGGGCTAGTTTCCATGGGGACAGCGGAGGCCAGGTGTGGAGTGAGGCCAGGGAAATCACAGGAGGGAAGGGCCTGTACTCAGCAGGAATCTGATGGGGGGAGGAGTGCACCCATCTCGGCGAGGGGGAGGGCATGGCCCTTAGAGTTACGTTTAGAGTCAGAGCCACAAAAAGGTCAGCCGGGCCCCCATGCAGGAGGGCGACTTGGTCATGGAGGGTGAGCGGTGTGAGGAGGTCTTCTGAGGAGACAGACAGCCCAGTTACCATGAAGACAGCAGCCCTGAACGCGGGCCCCAGGGCCAGGTCACCGCGGGAGAGGCACGCGCGGGGGCATCCTCACCCAGGCATCCGGGCCCAGGCAGGGTAACGAGGACATTCTCCCATGTAGAGCCAAACCGAAGTGCGGTGAGGAGACCGCATGTAGGAGGAGAAACCCAGAGAGAGGAAAAACTAGACTGAACCTTGTGGTTTGGATCTAAATGGGATGTTTCACTGTGAACTCATGGCTTTTAATGCGTAGAAATGGATGTAGAAATAAATATGGAGATTAACATGGATGTGCATATGTCTGTATGTGTGTGTGAATACATACATGTACAGCCTCTAATACCCACTGAGATGGCTTGGGGTATGGAATAAAAATCAGCACATCTAGTGGCCATAACTTGGTTTCTACTTCACATTATCCCCCAGAACAAAAACAAAACAGAGCTATTTGGAGAAACTGGTGATTCATGGACTATAGGACAAAGAAAATACAAAAGAACATGGAGTATCTTCTGCCAGAAAGAAAGGCATTGCTAAATGAGAAAAAGGGAATATGACAAAGGACACAAAATGATAGGATTCCCTGCCCAAAACTGGGACAATTTGAGGATCAAAATAAATAATGATAGTAATTAAAAATAGCCCATTAAACAAAAGAGGAAATCACGATCACATATAGACATAAATAGTTGAGTAAATTGAAATTTTAATGAAGTATGGAGAATTACGATGCATCTCCCAGAAAAATGCTTGTTAATTGTGATGGGAGGCATAACTTTCTAGTGGAGAAGTGTGGCAGACAGTAAGTACCTTATTTAATAAAGTGAGCAGATGGATTTCATCAGTAAATTGAAATATTGTGCCAACCTGTACATGCAATGAGGCTACAGCAACATTTGGAATGAGAGTCCTCTGACATTCCTGCCTAAGATACATAGCTTGAATCTAGTTATGGTGAAACAGGCAAATGTGATTAGAGAGACGTTACAAAATAAATACCCAGTAATCTTCAAAAACTCGAGGTCACAAAAATCAAGAGAAGCCTGAGGAACTCATCTAGACTGAATAAAACTAAGAGACAAGGCAGCAATGTGCTCCATGACCCTCAGCTGGAACCTTTTGAACTAAAAGGCATTACCGAGACATGAATTCATCCCGGGATCAGATGGTATTTATGTTAATTAGCTGATTTTGACAGTGAATTTTAGTTGTTTAGGAAAATGTCCTGTTTGTCAGAAATATATACTGAAGTAAAGAGGAAAGATGAGACATCAGGTCAGCAAATTACTCCCAAGTGGTTCAGAAGAGACTTATTTTTACTGTAGTCTCAATTTTTCTGTAAGCTTGAAATTGTTAAAATAAGAAAAATTAAAAGTGGAGAGCAAAGAAGTTTCCTTTACTTTTTAAGTAAAACTCTTATTTTTACAACTGAGTTTGTTGAAATTCAAATGGAAACATGAACACAAAAGTACAAGTTCATTTAAACATATGTTTTCAATCTCCTTCTATCCTGATAAGGTCAGGCGAACAGCCATAATATAGTCCAGTAGCTGTTAAATTGAAGTTGACTTTTCTTTGCTCTGATTTTCTTAAACTGACTTCATATTCAAGTCATTTTTTTAAAAATTTAAGGTATTTCATTTATAACTGAGATTTTTTTGTAAAAATAACTTGTGTGCATATCTTTCCTCATTCAATTTCCCAGAGGTACCACTTTCTAAGGAACACCTACCTAAATAAACACACACACAAATACATATATATGAGTGCACTTATGCACGTGTATCTCACACATCCACCGATACACACAAATGTATGTATAATATATATTATACAAATATATACATATATTTTCTATATATGTATATTTGTGCATGTATGTGTATGCATGCACACATGTATATTTTCCCCCCAAAATTTGTATTGCATATATTTTTCTGAAACTTATTTTTACTTACCAGGTAACCATGTACATATTCCCACACTGTTTATTATAACATATGTACCAATACACTTGAAATCATTATTGAGTTTATTACAAATTTTAGTGCAACAAATATTCTACAATCAGCATCTTAGTGTATATATATACATACATATATATGTATATATATATCATTATAAACATGGATGGATACATCTTGTAGAATAAATTCTAGGATGTTAAATTCCTGGGGCAGGAATTCATGTATATATATAAACATTGCCAAACTGATGTTCAAGAAATTGTGCTCGTGAACATTCATACCAGCAGCCTAAGGAAAACAGTGTTCTTACATCCTCATCAATACTGGCTGTTGTCAATATTTTAAATATTTTCTGAATTAGTACTTAACAAACATTACCCATTATAGTAGTTTGCATTTTTTAAATTGTGATAAGGCTGGACATCAGAAGCTTTCATTTTGTGTAGTTTTGGAATTGTTTAGGGATCATTTTAATTACTGGTTTTGAAAGTTTGAAAAAAAGTACCTCTTTAGCTATATAACATGAGCCTGGCATATGTATATATATATTTTTTAAGCCTGGCATATTTTTAAGGGCGCATTTCTTTGTCAACTTTTTCCGCTGTCATGAGCATTGAGAAATGCAATTATCAACCAAATTAAAATATTAAGGGGAGCAGATCAGTATATTGTCTCCTTGTAAAACAAAAACTTGACAGCTGTTGACATATGCATGGAACTCTTTCAGTCCATCAACAGTGCATGTTTGAGAGCTTAGTCTAGGCCAGGCACTGGTCTGGATACTGAGAATACAGTAGTTAACACCATAGACAAAAATCTTGCACTCGTGGAGATTATATTCTACGGAAAAGAATGTAAATTGGATGTTTCAAAAATTAGGAACAACATATTATAAAGTCTATAAATATTATACAATCTTTAGAAAAGGGAAACATTTGCCCAGGATTCTGAATCTGAGTCTGAAGCCAATGAGATTCTCACTCTTGGTGGGAGCTCAGATGAACCATGTTCAATCAAGACCCTTTCAGTTTGATTCAAATTATTCCCATGGATACGTGTTTTCTTAAAATACGGTATCATCATTTACAGCCTAGTTAGAAACCACTGACTCTTTCAGTTTTTAGTGTTATTTTATAAATTTATAACCAGATCTACTATGTGCTGATTTTGATTTTACAATTTCCAGGAAGAAAGTCAGAAAGAAGTTTCACTTCCAAGTACTAGGAAGACATGTTCCTGTTTCCTTCATGTATCAGGTTTGGAAATACATGACATAATTACTGTATTATGTTAAATACTAATATGTATTCATTTAATACTAAATGTAATTTTTGTGAACTTTTTGGAATTACATTTTTTCCTGATGTTGATTATATAATTTCCTTGCATATCTATTATTTCCATTATGGCATATTCTCATTTTACAATTTCCAGTTATTCTCTACAAATTGATTTTTTTAAGATGGCATGAAGTCAATAAATAAAATGCCACTGAATTTGATAATTTTCCATTCCTTGCTGACTAAAATGACTGTCAGAGTTAAAACACTTCCACAATTGTAACGGTTATAATTAATGTTTATGCTTTAGTAGATTCTATTCAATAGTATGTGATCACACCAATATTTTTCCTCCTAAAACAGAATACAAAAGGTTAAATATTTTTTCACTTAGAAAATGAATTTGAGTTTAAAGATATTTTCAAATTTTTAGGAAATTTATGAACTCTCAATCTTTTTTTGAGAAGTATAATAATCACAGTAGATGAAGTTTGGGGATTTGGAGTTTGCAGATTACTTAATTACATGGAGAAGGTTACTCATACATAAAATAAATAAGGTACGTAAAATCAAATAATTTTGATATTACATGTATTTAAATCCATAGTTAATTTTATAATTTCCAAAAAAAATAAATGACTAGAATTAAGTGTGCTAAGCTGTGGAGAAAATATATCAAGGGATAGTGGGGATACAGGTAATTTCACTATTTTCCTAAAGATGTTTTTGTATTTCTAACATTTTTTTTAGTGCCCAAAATCAAATATGTAAATATATCTTGAATACTTGTCCTGGGATAGACATAGACACTTTTCTATGCATTTTAGAGACATTATATGATTGAAATTTAATCATATAACTACTTAAAATATTAAATTACATAGCATCCTATGAATAATCTATTGTTTAAATCCAATCCTATTATTTCTCTCTAAATAGGAAATTGTACAGTGAGGATTTTTACTCATATTGTCTTTCCCTTGAATCCCCCAAACATCCACTACTCAGTATTGACCTGTTGTTTATCTACTAGTTAAACAGAAAAATTTAGTACTAAAATTATGTTTAGCAATCAAGTAGAAATAACACGTTACCTGGAATAAATGACACAGTTAAGAAGCAGCAAAAAACAGTCAATTCTGTCCATGGACATTGAGGTTGCTACCTTGTCTTGTCTATTGTGAATAGTGCTGCTGTGAACATAGTGGTGCATGTATATTTTTGGATTATTGTCTGGATATATGCCCAGGAGTGGGATTGCTGGGTCATATGGTAATTCTGTTTTTAGTTTTCTGAGGAACCTCCATACTGTTCTCCATGGTGGGTGCACCAATTTACATTCCCACCAACAGTGTAGGAGGGTTCCCTTTTCTCCACACCCTCTCCAGCATTTGTTATTTGTAGAATTTTTAATGATGGGCATCCTGACTGGTGTGAGGTGATACCTCATTGTAGTTTTGATTTGCATTTGTCTAATAATTAGTGATGTTGAGCATCTTTTCATGTTCCTATTGGCCATTTGCATTTCTTCTTTGGAAAAATGTCTGTTTAGGTGTTCTGCCCATGTTTTGATTGGGTTGTTTGTTTTTTTGTTGCTGAGTTGTATGAGCTGTTTTTATATTTTGGAAATTAAGCCCTTGTCGGTTACATCATTTGCAAATATTTTCTTCCATTACATAGGTTGTCTTTTCATTTTGTTTATGGTTTCCTTTGCTGTGCAAAGCTTGTAAGTTCGATTAGGTCCCATTTGTTTATTTTTGTTTTTATTTCTATGCCTTGGGAGACTGACCTAAGAATATTAGTATGATTTATGTCAGAGAATATTTTGCCTCTGATGAACAACAGTGTCCTACTGTGTAGCACAGAGAACTATATTCAGTATCTTATGATAAACTATAATGGAAAAGAATATAAAAAAAGAATGTATATGTGTATATAACTGAATCACTTTGCTGTACAGAGCAGTAATTAGCACAACACTGTAAATCAACTATACTTCAGTTTAAAAAAAAAGTGAAAAGAAACAGTGGAAAAAAGTCAATTCATAATATTGTATCAATAAAAATAACAGAAAATTCATAGTAGTTTTAATCAAAAGTTAGTTCAGTGAATACCATCTTGTCAAAATGTAAGATAAATGCAAAACATTTTATTCTACTGAGTGGTGACAGTGAGAAAAAAGCAAATAGTCAATAGCGCCTTACAAAGTAAAGAGTTTTGAGAATTTAGTTGCTCAATACATGTTAATTTTCAATTGTGTTTTTGTAAAATGATTTTTATTCAGCGTCCTACTGTGTAGCACAAAGAACTATATTCAGTATGTTATGATAAACTATAATGGAAAAGAATATTAAAAAAGTAATATATGTGTATAACTGAATCACTTTGCTATACAGAGCAGAAAATAACACAACATTGTAAATCAACTATACTTCAATTTAAAAGCATAGCAGAAGTCAGCCTTAGAAACAGCAGTTGAAGGGGAACCAGAATAGTGTTGTGTTTCAAAAACCATGTGCCCAAGAATTTTGAAAGAGAAAACAGTGGTCAGCTATATCTTGTGAGGCAGTGATGACCAAATGCCTGTGGATTTAGATAAAAATACTAGAATTAGCAGTTAATAATGGGAACATTCTAGAGTCAATGTCATCATTGTAGCAAATGGCAAAGCCATATTTTGCTAAGTATATGCTTTAAATATTTTAGGAAAAAAGTAGAATTATATATTTTTCATTATTCTTATGAAGAGGAGAAAGACAGTAGGGTTTTAGCAACTGAGGGTAACATAGACAGGGTTCTTTACTTTTTCTTTTTCTCCCTTCCTCCTTCTCTCTCTCTGTCTCTGTCTCTCTCTCTCTCTCCCTCTCCTCTTTCTGCTTTATTGAGGTATACTTTTATTAATTTTCATAACACTATCTTTTGAGGAGTAGAATGTGTAACATACAGTAAAATGAATCAATTTTAAATGTACGGCTTGATGAATCTTAACAAATACATATAGTTGTGTGATGCCAGCACAATTAGGCTATAGACCATTTTCACAACCTCAATAATTCCTTCCTAACCATTGTGGATAATTCCCGTCTCCTACCAAATTAGGAAAGCACTGGTTTGCTTTCTGTCACTATAACTTTCCTATTTCTTGAACCATAGGGAATCGTAACCAGCCTTCTCTCTCTGGAGTCCATCTCATGGTAAATTTGCAGTTCATCCATCTTGTGAATAAACTACATTTATTTTTATTGCCTGGTCATATACAATTTTGTACAATTATTCATGCATTCACTTGAAGGTGGACATTTGGGTTGTTTCCATTCTGATGCTGTTTTAATAAAGCTGACACAAATACTCACTTGCAAGTGTTTTTGTGGACATACCCGTTTCAATTCTTTGTGATGAATACCTAAGAGAAATGTGTGAGTTCTTGCCCTGTATCCTCATCAACAGTTGGTAGTGAGAGTCTTCCTATTTTTAGGCATTATATTGGGTGTGTAGTATTATCTCATTGTAGCATGAATATGCATTTATCTAATGAGTTAAGATATTGTGCATCTGTTCATATGTTATGAAATTATTGGTATATTTTCCTTGAAAAAATTCAAATATTTTTACAAATTTTTGATTGAATGGTTTGTCTTGTTTTTGAATTGCAGGTGTTTAAGACATTTTTGGATACAAAGTATCAGATATATATTTCACAAATATTTAGCCCAGTCTGTGTCTTGCCCATGTTCTTAATTTTCCTTAACAACGTCTTTTAAAAAGCAAAAGTTATCATAACTTGCTTATTAGTTCTAATAGCTTCTTTGTAGATTTCTCATGATTTATTATATGGAAGCTTGTCATCTCCAAACAAGAAAAATTGTGTGATTTGTATTTATTTTGAATGCCTTAAAAATATAAGCAGTGAGAACAGATATACTTGTCTTTGAGTTGGATCTTAGGAGAGGAATATTTATTGTTTTCATCATAAAGTATAGTATAAGCTATTAGTTTATCATAGTTGTCATTTTTCAAGTAGAGGAAGATTTCTTCTGTACATAGTTCACTGAGTAAATGCCATAATGAATATTAAATTTTGTCTATTTGTTTTTGCATTTTTTGATAAAAATCAGAGATTCTTCTACTTTACCCTATAACATAATGGATTACATTGATTGATTTTCAAATATTAATCTAGTATTCATGAGATAAATCCCATTTAGTCATGATGCACTATTCTTTTATAAGTCACTGGATTCAGTTTGCCATTATTTTATTAAGATTTTGTGTTTCCATGTTCATAGGAGTTATTGGGAAGTAATTTACTTTTCTTGTAAGTTTTTGTCTGATTTTGGTGTCTAGTACTGGCCTGATAAGATGAGTTGGAATGTATTCCTTCATCTTCAATTTTTGGATGATTGTGTTTGTCATTGGTAACTTTTCTTCTTTAAATATTTGGTAGAATTCACCAGGGGCAAATAACTGGGCATGAAGTTTTCTGTGTAAGAAGGTTTTAAATTAAAAATTGTGTTTTGTCTATAGTTACAGGCTTCTTCACATCATCTTTTTCCTCTTGTGTGAACTGTGGTCGTTTGCGTCATTCAAGAAATTTGACCACTTCATCTAAGTTGTCATAATAAAGTTGTGAATAGTAAATAAAGTTGAATAAATATGAATAAAGTTGTTCATAATCATCTTTACTGTCTTTCTAATGTCTGTGGGCTCTGCCATGGTGACTTTTTCATTCTGATATTGCTAATCTTTTTCTTCTATTATTTTATCTTGATAAGTCTGGCTAGAGATTTATAAAATTTATTAATCTTTTCAAAGAAAAAGCTTTTGTCTTCATTGGTTTTTCTATTGTTTTTCATGTTTTCTGTTTCACTACTTTTGTGTCTTCATTATTTTTTCCTCTGGTTATTTATATTTCCTTTCCTCTTCTTTTGTTAGTTTTTTTTTCAGCTAAAAGCTGGTATCATTGATTTTAGGATGCTCTTCCCTTTTAGTATGTGTTTAATTCTCTCCATTTGTCTCCAAACACTGCTTTAGCTTGCATGCCACACATTTTTATGTTTGGTACTTTCATTTTTATTCAGTTCAAAATATTTTCCAATTTCTCTTTTGATGACTTTTTTCCTCATGGGTTATTTAGAAACTTGTCATTTAATATTCAGATATTTGGGGGGTTTCCAGATGTGTGTGTGTGTGTGTGTGTGTGTGTGTGTGTGTGAGAATACATAGATGTAACATAGATAGATATAACAGAGGGATACATAGTTGATATAAAGTTTCTTTGTGATGAGACAACATATTCTATTTAATGAAAACCTTTCAAGTATTGTGGCACTTATTTCATAGCACAGAACATGTTCTATCTTGGTGACTATTTCACGTACACTTAAAATGAATGTGTATTCCTCTGATTTGGGGAGTAGTGTTCCATAAATATTAATTACAACACAGTGAAGATAGTTTTTCAAGGTCTTTTATATCCCTCTTTTTTAAAAAAAAAAAAAAAAGTTTATTCTTTAACTGTGCGTCAATTGATATTTTTACTTTTAGTTCTGTCATTTTTTGCTTCATGTATCTTGAGCAGCATTTTTAGGTATACAAATATTTAGTGTCTTCTTTCTTCATTTTGATAAATTGGTACACTTTTAATTATAAAAATACCTTTTCATCTCTTGTAATATTTCTTACTGTGAAGTCCAATTTTCCTTTAATTAGTATAAGAACTCCACTTAATTTTGATTAATTTTTCAATGGTGTGTTTCAGTGTTTTCCTTTCTTATTTTTAAGTCACTTCCTGTGTATGTTTTATCTATGTTTATATATCTAGTGTACAATATGCAGTTGGGTCATGCTCTTTTAGTTCAGTTTGACCCCCTCTATCTTCTAATTAAATGTAGTTAAATGTAATTATTGATACGTTTGGGTGTAAAAGTACCAACTTTCTCTTTATTTTGTATTTGTCCCATTTTTAAGTTTTCTTTTTTGTTTCTTTTTTCATGCCCACTTTGGATTCAATATTTGTATAATTTTGTTGTATCTCCACTATTAGTGCCTTAACTATAGCTCATTCTTTTACTTTTTTAGTGGCTGCATAGGGTTGACACTTTACAACTTTAGCTCATCCTAGTCTGCATTCAATTAATAGCGCTCCATTTCGTCAATAGCATAAGAACCTTAAGACCATATACATCCATTTCTCCATTTCTCATACCCTTTGGTATATTATTGTCATACATTCACTTCAACATATGTATTATAAATATGTGTTTTTCCTTTGCTTTAAATAATTTAACATATTAACAAATAATGTATTTTACATTTATCTGCAATTTTTAAATTTAGACATTTTTAACTGGCATCCTTTTCCTTTAGCTGAAAAAAAACTTCCTTTAACCTTCCTTATTGTGCAGTACTGCTGGTGTGAATTCTTTCAGCTTCTGATTTCCTGAACACGTTTTCATTTTATCTTCATTTTTGGAAAGGCATTTTCTCTGGGATTTAGAATTCTAGAATGGCCTCTTTCTTTCTCTCTCTTTCGTTTTTGGAATCTCTTTTTTTTGTGCTGCACTTTAGTATTTTTTCTTCATTTTCACCAATTTTATATAATGTCAGTTTATTTTTAATGTTACATCTATTTGGATTTCATTGAGCTTCTTGCATTATTAGTCCAGAGTTTTGATCAGATTTGGAAATCTGTGCACATTATTTACACAGTTTTTCTTCTGTCTACCTGCCCCTCAACTTCTGGGACTCTAAAGTATGATAGACTGTTCTGTATTACCCAATGCTTCACTGAGATTTTATCATTCTTCTTCTTTCTATGTTTCATTTTGAATTTACTTGATTGTTATGCCTTCAACTTCTCTGGTGTTCTCTTCAGTTGTATACAGTCTGCTCTTATTCCCAGTGTATTTTCCACTTTCTATATTTTATGTTTAATTTCTAGAAGTTTCAGGTGGCTCTTAAGCTTATCATCTGTGGTCAACAGAATAATGGCCCCTAGAGACCCCAGGCCCTTATTCCTGCACTCTTCACGGTACCTTGTAAGGTAAAAGGGTCTCTGCGGATGTAATTGAGGGTGTTACCCTGTGAGGCTCCTCTTATTATCAGGGTTACTCTGGCAGCACGTGTCTGGGAAGAGAGAGGCACGGGCACGTGCTCCACGCTCAGAAGAGAACAGGCAGTGTGGCCACTGAGACAGAGGCTGGGGCAGTGTGTCCACGGGTCGGGAAGTGTCAGAAGTCACTACGAGTGGCAGCAACAGGCCTTCCCACAGAGCTTGCCCAGGGAGCACAGCCCACCTTGATTTTGGCGTCAGTGAAACTGATTTCAGACTTCTGTGAGAAAATGCTTTCCAGTTGTTTTAAGTCACCAGTTTGTGGTACTTGGTTACAGCAGCCTCAGGAAATCAATGCTGTACCTGTTTTTCTTCTTAGCACGCTCATGTATTCCTCCATCTTCTTGAACATGTAAAACATTTACGATAGCTGTTTTAAAATAATTGTGTTTTTATACTATGATCCCTGTTATTCCTACATCAGATTCTATTGATTGAGTTTTCTTTTGATAATAGGTTATGTATTTCTATCTATTGGACTGTTTGGTAACTTTTTTCTTCAGCTTACTGGGCTATATTTTTTTCTGACCTTTGTAAAGTGAATATTTCTTTAAATAATTGTAGCTTCTGGTGAGTTTTACCAACATTATTTCCTTTGGGTTTTACCACCATTCCACAATTTAAGCTGAAATAGGAAGATTTCATCATACGTAAATCAGTAATTTTTGCATTTGTTCTTTTTGAAAAAAACCATTTCTATTCATGACTCTGCCTTTGTCAGTGTTGTTTCTCAGCCCTGAAAAACCTTTTCTCTGCTGGAGCATTTGGTAAATTCCTATTTATCTTTAAAAAGGTCTTAGAAACTGTCTTCTTTAAAGTCCCCTCTGACTTGCCTCCCGCCCACAGATTAAATCATCACATCTTTTGTGCCACCATCACTCCTTGAACACATATTTTTATGGTGCTTATCACACCATATTGCAAATATTTGCCCATGTCTTCAATGCCTTGTAGTCTAATGGGGATTTCCTATGCACTTAAAGCTAATTCTAATTAGAATTCTAATTAGAATGTGGAAGAGCTAATTCTAATGTCGCTAGCACTTAGCAGGTGCTCAACAAAAATCGATTAAGTTGGTAAAAATATGCTGGGTGATGTGAAGATAGAAAAGATGGGGAAGACAGTTTCTGCTTCAAGAAATTCAACATCTATAGCAGAAACAAACCTCAGTCCACAATCTCAGGTGACCTATGACTCAGTTTTCTTTCTACACTGAGCCCCTAACATAATCTCAGTTAATTAATTCATTGTTTCCCCTCTGCTACAAAGGTTTTCCCTGAAGTTATATCTAATTCCAACTCCTTGGTGAGGGCATGAGAGTTCCGTCCTTGAGGGTCATCTGTCCATGCTAGCAACCTCTGGGCCATTCTTGTTCTGGCCTTGTCTTCCATCTCTGTCCAAAAGACCCCTCTAGGTCTGGGGGCGTCTTGTTGGCCCTTCCACATCAAGCTGAGCTCAGTCATGGGTGGTCCTTCTTCTGCCCCCACCTCATGCTGGGCAGTACGGAACTTGATTATTTATACCTCCTTGAGCTCTCCCTGGTTGACAGGAGCTGCAGTCCCCATTGCTCTAGGATCTCTGAAACCTTTTAGGCTTCTGTCATTCCCTCTTTCCAAGTTACAGAGGGTGATCACTGAGACCCCTTGTAGAATTCCACTGGAGTTTGAGGTCTCCTCATGTCTCCTCCTATCCTCTTCTCCATAGCCCAAACAGGAGGTTGTTTCCTTAATCTCAGGGGCATGAAACCCTTACTCTTAGTCATTTTTTATCTCTGCAGTAAGTCCCCTTATAGCACAGAGTGTGGACCTGAGGCTCTAGAGCCTTTCCTCTGCTTTCCGGTGTAGGGGTCTTTCTCCAAGGCCAGAAAGAGCTTGCAGTCAAGCTGTACAAATGGAGGAAGTGTCATGGGGTCCATAGCAGCGACAATATCCTGCGACACCTCTAGTGCCAAAGGAAAGATGTGCACAGTTAAGTGTACTTCCCCTGTGGCAGTGTGCACTGCCTGATGCCAGGGCCAGTAGGCTCTGGAAGGCCTCCAATCCACGCTACGACTGGGAGAATACCTACTGACACTCTGTGTTAGTTCAGTTCTCTCCACTCGAGACCTCCGCTACCTAGAAACAACTTTCCACTTCCCATGCCAATCTGCCTGTTTTTGACTACACAGAGTGGTTCAGGGAGTCTCACTTACAAGAGGCTGCCTTACTGCTCTTCCAAAACTGACCTCCAGCCTGGGCTTGACTGAGCTGTTGAATATGAGTGTAAGGTCCACCTGTCACCAGGTCTTTGCTACTTCCCAGACCTACCACCTAACCAGGGTCTTTTCACTGCTGGCATTCACTGCTCTCATCTCCAGTCTTAGAGTTTTCAACCTGGTGTCTAAATAACTCTTGAGTGTCACTGATATTCTCAAGATTAAAATTACAAAATACAAATTATATCCCTTGTTTACAATTATTCTACCTTTATCAAAAGTGATGCTGCTAGCGCATCAGCAGACAGACATAAAGGTCAAGCCGTTTTCAGTAGCGAGTATGAGTTTGAACTGCTCTCGTGATGAGTGGCCTGTCATTGTCTAGGTTGGCAGTCACAAGGAGGTTACGCGGCCTTGGTCTTTGCTTCATTAGCACTGTAAGGTAACAAATTCTTGATACCTTATGAGCTGTGCCATCAGATTATGTGCTAGGGAAAAGAGACTCGCAGCAAAAACTGTTTCTGATTTTTCAAAAATGAAAATTCAACTAGAAATGGATCCAAGGTAGATTCTTTTATAGAGTTACATTGCATATTAAATAATGACATAGTGCATTTCCAGTTTGCGTTTTCCTGAAAGTAACCTTATACCCATCTTAGTCAAATTTTCCATCAGCATTTTAAAAAATCAGTGATTTCCACAGGTCTTTTTGTCAACAGAATATCCTCGGTTACTTAAAACGTTTATTTTTCAATGTTACTGAATCCTTGATATGTTGCTAGCTAGGCTTGTTATCATTATGTAATTGCTCTACAAGGAATAATTAACTCTTTTATTATTTTTCTTCTTTTTCCAGCTTTATTAAGATATAATGGATAGCGAGGTGTGATTTTTGATAGATGTCTCCCTTGTAGATTTTATATTGTTGAGTGCTGCATTTTGTTGGATTTTATAAAATACTTCTGAATTTCAATTACAATGCTCTTAGGCAGTGTGAGGATTGGATTTTCCCATTAGATGCCTGCTTTCAGTCTTTTTCTATGGCAGACCCAGGGTAGTTAGTCGAGGGCTACTTGGTCTCTCTACGAAGGTACGTCCATTATGAGAACTCTACTCAATCACCGTGTGAAACCAGTATCCCGTTTTGCTGTTGGGAAGATAACTTCCAGCCCCATTGGAATTGTACAGTCCGCTGCTTTTAGTGCTTCTGTCCTGTCATCTCCCACCTGCACCCCCCAGCATCCAGAGACTCAGGCCGGCCGCTGCAAATCTCCAGTTCTCACCTGGGAATTCCAACAGGGCCAGCCTCTCCAAAGGATTTCTGTCTCTGTAATTCAGCAAGGCCCTCAGGCTGTCATGATTTCCCAGCTCTGAGGGATAACTCACTGGGAAGTAATCTGGTGGAGTAATAGGGCTCATTTCATTGTCTCCTTTCTGTCAGGGTTTATAGCCCGTCACTGCCTGTTGTCTAATGTTTGAAAATCCTTGCTTAAGTTTTTGTTGGTTTTCTCCATTTGCTTCTGGCCAAATGGCAGGTTTTATAGGAGTTAACCCTTAATGGGCAGAAGTAGAAGTCATTCCTCCCTGCCCCCCTTCTTTCTTCCCATTGTCATTAAAGAAACAAGTGGGGATTTATAGGGAGAAGGAAAAGCATTGAGTCTTGTAGCGTGAAGATGAAAAGACATAATAACATAGTCATGATATCATAGAAGAATTATCAATGGGAGAGGAAGAGATAGTAACAATAATAACTAATTTATCTAGGACTCAGTTTGTGGGAGGTCAGCTAATGTAATGCACATCAATTAGTTTTCAAAAGGGGTATTGAGGAGAAGGCAGACTTTTATTTACAAGTCATTCGAAAATTCCTATGGTACATAAAAGCATCATTATAACTATGTTGTAAATATATATGTGTTTGAGTTGAGGAGAAAAGACAGTTTGGTTAAAGCAGGGGTACCAGCAAGTGATTACAATGGATCTGTTCCATTTCCTTCCAGTAATTAATTGCTAATCCTTCTAATTTCAATGAGTTTCTCAAGCCAGTTCCACTGGCGTCAGCGGCCTCTGTCTCACCATAAAATGTGAAAAGCTATGTTGCATTGAATAGATTTACACATTATTACATAATGCCACCTTTATTAGCAGTTTGGCTCTTATGGAGTGTGTTGTTTTTGTCACAGTCCACAAGTGTTTAAGCCTGTCCGTTGTTTCCCTGTACTGCTGATAGGTAAGCCCTCAGTGCCAAGGACACTGGCTGAGGAAGCTGCGGGATGAACTCATGGGGGGTTATTATTATTAAAGCATAGCACAGAGAAGCAGCGCAAAGGGTATCAGTAGCAGAGAGTGGTGGATATTTAGAAATGTGTATATAATATAATGTTATATAAAACACGAAAACCTGTTTAGTCAAATATTGATTTATTGTAGACTTATGAAAAGAATGGTTGTAGACTTTTCTTGAGAAAAATGGGGTTTCATAACTCACAAAACTTTTAAATTTGGATTGGGACAGTTAAGGCAAATTCATGATTTAAAATTGTTTAAAATGCAAACTCAAACAAGGATGAGTCAGAGTCAGTTTGCCAGCTAGAGCATAGACTAGATTAACTAATTGTGCCTTTTAGAAGTTGGACAAAGAAAGCAGAAAGTTTTGCATAGAAGGTCAGATTTCCAAATCATTTAATTCACATACTTTACTGATCCTCCTTATGATTTAGAGCTATATATTGATAACTACTTTACACTAATGAAAGACAAAAAATGAGACAATAGTATTGTGGTAGGCAGAATAGTGATCCTTCAAATAAGTACACGTCCTAATCCTTGAACCTGGAAATAGGTTACCTTACCTGGCAAAAGGGAATTTGTGGCTTTAAATTAAATGCATTTAGATGGGAGATTATCCTGGGTTATCCTGGAAGACACAGTGAATCACAAGGGGCCTTAAAAGTAGAAGAGGAAGGTAGAGAATCACAGAAACGGCAGCATGAAAAGTACTCAGCTCAACATTGCTGGCTTTGAAGTTGAGCAAGGAAACCATGATCCAAGGAAAACAGGCAGCCTTTAGGAGAAGGAAAATGCAAGGAAATGGATTTGTCTGAAGTATCCAGGAAGGAATGCAGTCTGCTGATATCTTAGCCCAGTGAAAGCCCTGTTGGACTTCTAATCTACAGACTGTAAGATAATTAATTTGTGCTTTTTAAAGTTACCACGTTTATGGGTATTTGTTACAATAGAAAATAGCATCACTGTAATCAAGAGAGATAAGACACGTGGCCCATCAATGCAACTGATAGATTAGAAGAACTCAGGAAAACTTTTAGTCCCCAGAAATGTGAGCTTTTGTTCTCCATATCCTTTGAAATTTATCATAGGCATGATGTATTAATCAGTACCACTACAGTAACAATGGCCACAATATCTCAGTACCTTTCAAAGGAAAGTTGCATCTTTTGTTCACAGCAGTCAGCAAGAAAAATAAGTAAAAGGCATCCAAATTGGAAGGGAAGAGGTAAAAGTGTCATTATTTGCAGATGACATGATACTATATATAGAAAACCCTAAAGTCTCCACCAAAAAAACTATTAGAACTAATAAATGAATTCAGTAATATTGCAGAATATAAGATTACTATACATAAATCTGTTGCTTTTCTATACACTAATAATGAACTATCAGAAACAGAAAGCAAGAAAATGATACAGTTTAAATCACACACAAAAAATGAATAAAATGTCTAGGCATAAACTTAACTGGGAATGTGAAAGATCTATACTCTGAAAACTATAAAACATTGATGAAGAAATTTGAAAATGATAGAAAGAAATGGAAAGATATCCCATGATCATGGATTAGAAGAATTAATATTGTCAAAATGTCCATACTACTCAGAGCAATCTGCAGATTTAATGCAATCCCTATCAAAATACACATGCCATTTTACACAGAACTAGAACAAATAATCCTAAAATTTATATGGAAACAAAAAAGGCACAAAATTTCAAAAGCAATCCTGAGGGAAAAGATTGGAGACATAACCCACCCAGAATTCCAACAATACTACAAAGCTACAGTCATCAAAACTGTATGGTACTGGCACAAAATCAGACATATAGATCAATGGAATAGAATAGAGAGCCCAGAAGTAAACCAATGCACACATGGTCAACTTTTCTTTTGCAGTTCTTACTGGGTAGTTTCCATTATTCTATCTTGCAGGTCACTTATGTGTTCTTCTGTATCACTTAGTCTGCTATTAATTTCTTCTAGTGTGTTTTCAATCTCAGTTACTCAATTCCTCATTTCTGTGTTGGTCTTTTTTATGTTTTCTAGTTTCTTGTTAAAATTCTCACCATGTTCATCTATTCTTTTCCCTAACTCAGTTAACATTCTTATTACCAATGCTTTGAGTTCTTAATCTGGTAAATTATTTTTGTTTTCATTATTTATTTTTTCATGAATTATTTATGAATTTAGGCGCAATAGTCACCTATTGCAGTCTTGAAGGGGTGTTCTTATGTGGGAGCATCTCTATACAGACTCATGTGCCCAGTACCTTTGGTGCAGGGCTGGATTTGACATGGACACAGTCACATCTTTCCTCAAGGGGCACTGGCAGCTATCTCCTGGGTTAAGGGGTGGGGCTGGAGATGGAGGGGCTAGAGCTGGAGTTGGGTGAGGGATGGGACTTCCCCTCTGCTCAGTGGCTGTCACCACCCTATCAGGGGTGGGGTCTGATCCCAAGTTGCTGGAGCAGAAGCCTTGAGGGTCAGCACATGCTGGCTGTGTAAATTGTTCTTATAATAAAGATATACTGTGCAAAATGGAAGCTAGATAAAGTATTTGGATTTTCAGTTGAATTTTAAAAAATGGATATGCCATAACTACACACACATACAATTAAATATATATGCATATATTTACATATATATACATGTGTACATATAGGTATATGATGTCTAGGGATGGATAGAACATAGTAATTTGTACCCAGTATTTCATGATTTTTAGATCAAGAGCCTTGATCTGGTAGAGGCTCAATCATTTGTCTAGAATATTTATAAATGGTGTTGTGAGTACCTGTACATTATGTACAATAGTACATAATGTACTATTGTGATGTTAGTAGCCATTCATAATTATTACCTATATCTATTATTTTATCAGGAGTTTGCAAAGCCTAATTATTATTTTATAGATATTTAGTAGATCATATAATTTCATAAAGAGAAAATATCTCTCATGAACTATTTCACTCTGAAATGTACAAGAATAGTAGGTGAAATGCTTTATTGTTTTTCTTTATTCACAAAATTTTATAGTAGTGAATGCTTTCCCTAAATCTTCAAAAGTTTACTATTTAAAACTATATTTCTGATCTCCTGGCTTTAATCTATTTCATATATTTTAGCTATTGAAATATTGGTTATCAGTGCCAAAATTGTAACCTTTATGTTCAATGAGAGCCTGTTCTAATTGGCTTTTGAATCTGGTTGATATAATTTCAATAGTTTTTGATAGCTTATATACATAAAAATGCATATTTTCAGAATAACAGTACCAGCAATATTGTGAAAAATGGTTATAATACTTTTCAGATTTTCTTGTCCTTACAAAGGCATTTCCTTTTATGAAGTCTAAGTTAGTATGTCCTGGTTTACAAAACACTCTAAGTATGAACAAATTATTGTTTCAAATTCACTTGATATGTTTTATCTCTTTATAGTAATGCCCCCCAGTCAATACCAGTTTGTTTCTTTTTCTATATAAATTGTTTATTCCCCTTATACTATTTTTATAATTGTGTTAAGCATTTACACATTTTCAAAGAAAATATACAAATTATAGAAATATTTAATATTTTCAACCATTTCAGACAATGTCAACATGTTTTTAGTATGATAAAATTTAAATTCATCTATTTATTTGCAGTGTATCATACTGTAGTTACCCTTAAATTGAAATAATCTCATTGCTTTGAAATCTATTTGTATACTCACTTTTTTATTTGACTTTCTTCACTTGGAGTACTTCTAAATGTGCTCTTCCCATTTGCTACTCCATCTTCACAATGTAATAAACTTTCAGTTTAAAAACTTTTAATTCATTCTCTCATCCCTTAACTATTGTCATATCTTTTACTTATCCATACATTATAAAACTTGTATTGCAATAGCATTATTTTTGTCTTAAGTAGTCAGTTTCCTTTTAAGGAAATAATTGTAAAATTGTGTGTATATGCACTTTATATTTTTTCAACTTATTATTTCTCATTCTCGTCATTCCTTTTATAAAAGCTAATTTCCATTTTGTGTCATTTCACTTCAGTCTAAGCAACCACCTTTAGCATTCCTTTTAGTGTAGACAGACTTGCAGCAAATTCTCTTAAGTTTCATTTGTCTGAAAATCTCATTATTTCAGCCAAATACTTAAGATTATTCTTCCAATTTTTTTTCCTGCACTTTAGAGATGTCATTTAATGATGTTTTAGCCTCCGTAGTCTCTGATGAGACATCAGTGGTCATTCATATTGTTATATTTATGTAGGTGATGTGTTTTCTCCCCTTTGACACACTTCAAAATTTCCTCTTTCTCCAAGCAAGACTTCCTCTCTATCCTTGAAGTTTGATTAGTGTGTACTTAGATGTATTTAATATTTAGTGGGCTTTGGCTTTATTGAGCTTCCATTTTGTTTCTCTTATCCCCTTGTGATATTTCAATTATATATTAGATATTATCTGATTCTCCTTGGTCATAACACTTATTTATCATTGAAGAATATAACTTATGAGTGATTTTAACCAGAACACAGACATACTAATACACCCTGAGAAGAACCTGTACAGACCTGATGATTCCAATAACTGTAAATCTGTTTCACATAAGGACTCAAATGTCTCAAAATTTTGTGTGCATGATTCTGTAATTAATGTCCAGTATATTTATGTAACAGACAGACATGTGCACCAACATTTCACTCCACAGGATGCTATAAATTCATAAATATCCCCTACTGTCTTCAAAAGCTCTTCTAGAAATTAAACTCTTACTTTGTATTAGGACTCTTTCAGTTCAAATTTAAGATACTATGGGCAAGCCAATGTATACTTATGATAATTAGCTTAGTGTGTTTAATTTTGCTGGTTTTACTTTGGGGATCTTTGACAGTTTAAGAAACTGTCTTCCCCTTAAAATTTTTTAATGAATTATTTATTATAATTTCTTAAAGGCTATACTTTTTTATTATATCTCTATTTTCAAACTCTGTCAAAAGCATTTTAAATAAGTTAAATCTATGCACTCTGTATTATTATTATTCGTATTTCACATATCAGAAAACTGACTCCAAAAAAATTATAAATAACTTTCAAAGCTAGATAACTAATAAATAGACTGGGATATGAATTAAACGTTTCTTATTCCAGGGTTTCCAATCTTACCAATTACAATATAATGCCCTTGTGGAGAAAGAAATTAAAGCAGCTGGCTTGTAATCTGGGGAAGGGGTGCTATTGGGGAAAGAATGAGGGGTTTCAGTCTAATGTCCTTATAAACATGCTGATAACTGACCTCCTGATAGAAACACTAATGATATTGGTTAGGAGAACACTTATCTGTGGAAACCTCCTAATAGAATGTCCCTGGTTTGTAATTGCTTACGACAAACAATCCTAGAATCTGTGGATTTATGAGTCATCATTCTCCAGAAAATCTCAAGTAAGGTATATAGAAACCTGGGTATAAAAGTGAGGTGTTTCATAACCTAAATTCTCTTTGTGTGGTGTCTGAGAAACCTCACTTAGAGATCGTGTCTACCACCGTGGGGTGCATCTGATGAAGGAAGAAAGGGAACCAGAAGCCACGTGCTGTAACCCAGACCCCCTTCTGCTTTTTCACTGCCTCTTGTGCCTTATGTCATTGAAGTGGTTCGTAAAGATCTACCCTAGATTAGATTTCTGATTCACATGTCTTATTTTGCAGTTTAATTCTTTGTTAATATCTCACCTTATGTGGCAGAAGGGAGTTTGCATATGTGGTTAAGTTAAGGGTGTTAGGATGGAGAGCTTATCCTGGATTTTCGGAGTGAGAGGAGGTAATATAGTCATGAGGGTCTTTGTAAGGGGGAGTCAAAGAAGGAGCCGTCGTGAGGAAAGCAGAGTCCTTGTGATGCAATGACAAGCAGTGGAGATGGGAGTTGCCAGAAACCAGGAATGAGGCAGCCTCTAGAACCTGGGAAAAGGTAAAGAAGCAAACTTTCCCCCAGAGCCTCAGAAGGGACAGAGCCTTGCCATCAAGGCTTTTGACCTCCCGGACCATAAAATAATAAGTTTGTGTCGTTTTAAGTCACTGAGTTTGTGGCTTTTTTTAATATATCAGCAATAGGAATCTAATGCAGGTGCATGTTGCGTTTGGTAATTACATGGGTATCAACTAAGTCTGCTTTTCTTCCAGTTTTAATTGGCCACGCTAAGTGAAAATTTGGGATTGCCTGAGCCCCCCTCTGTTGTAACCATCAAACACTACAGAATTCCAGGATAACAAGAGAAAGGGCTCAGACACAAGTTTGATGTTCACTTTTCTTCATGACGTTCCTAGATGTTTTCTAGGGATTAATAGACTGTTGAAGAGTAAACGTATGGTTCTTGTTGCCTCCAATGTATTTGATGTGGTAAAGCTGAATAGGAACAGCAAAAGCTCGAGGAGCACGGATGCGCCATCGAGAACTGGATAAACCTTCTCTTCCGCTGTGATTTAAGTGTGCAGCCAAGCACAGTTTGCATTCTCATGGAATGGAAATGAGTTGATGATTGGCCTCCTCAGTTCAAGAGGAGTTAAGGACCATAGGTACCCATATGACATATATAAGGCTGGTTGATGAATCCAAGTAAAATGGAAGGCCCAGCCCAACCTGTGAGCTTTCTGGGAATTACATGGACTAAATTAAATGGACATAATCTTCAAATTGTGAGAAGTACTTTGTTCTCTGTCCCAGACCCTGCCAACAAGCAAGAAGCCCAGGTACTACTCAGGTTTTGAAGAAATCATACTCTTCATACAAGAATCCTTTTAAGTTCTATCCACAAAGTCAGTAGGAAAAGAATCTGACAAAGCAACAATAACAAAAACAATCCAAAATAACTCTTCAGGGGTCCGGAAGTGAAACAGCATTAAGAGATTTATGGAGGGCTTCCCTGGTGGCGCAGTGGTTGAGAGTCCGCCTGCTGATGCAGGAAACGCGGGTTCGTGCCCCGGTCCGGGAAGATCCCACATGCCGCGGAGCGGCTGGGCCCATGAGCCATGGCCGCTGAGCCTGCACGTCCGGAGCCTGTGCTCCGCAACGCGAGAGGCCACAACAGTGAGAGGCCCGGGTACCGAAAAAAAAAAAAAAAGGTAATAAGTGTGAAATAAAGGGAAAGAGCATACTGACAGCAAAGATAGTCACAAGGAGATTGAAATCCCCCAAAAGGATGCAATCACACTCTTTCCACATCAGCACTTCAGAGTGAGGGAATAAACCCTTATTTCTGTCTCTTATATTGAGTATTGACTAATAGCCAGTGTTGGGAGAAACCCTGGTTGGATTTCCGTCTGGTGGAAGAAGAGTGGATTTCTACCGATTTTAAGCACTTCTTAAAGGTTCTACCTGGTGAGTCTGAGGAGAAGATGTGAGGCAGCACATCTGACAATGGAAAGTCAAGTGAATGGGATAAAGTAGAGGATGCAATAGAGCAGAACCTCTTTATCCTTCAGGCGGTAAGTCAAGATACGATGTTGCTAAAACAGCTGCCTTCCAGATGAAGCCATATTCAGAGGTAAGATATACCCAAATGAAGGTTTGTTGGGTACCCACTATTTGGGAGTACAGACCGTTTTCCCATATTTTACAATTTCTTAAATGTACGATGGGACAAAGTATGTGGTATTGTGATTGGCATCTGCCTCAGAGGGCCAAATGCTTGGTGGAGGTGTTAGGAGCTGGTCGTTGTATACTAAGTGATGCTGCAAAATGTTACTAAAGGCTTTTTATCATGAAGAAAAAGACATTTTAGTCTAAACAGGGCCATCAGAAGGAGCTCTCTTTAAGAATGGAGAGACTGCACAGTTCTCATTAAATGGAAGGATCAATGACGACCATATTCATACACAGCAGAAATTCTGGGAGGAGCTCCTAAACTCTCCCAGGAAGAACCGTTAAATACTGGAATCACAACAAAGTCTGATGTTTGCAAAGTTCTGCATCTTAGAGAACCCAGTAAAGGCATGTATGTAGCTATGGGCAAATTTTGATAAGGTTAAAGAGTCATGTACCAAAATGTTTATTGCAGCTCTATTTACAATAGCCTGGAGATGGAAACAACCTAAGTGTCCATCATCGGATGAATGGATAAAGAAGATGTGGCACATATATACAATGGAATATTACTCGCCCATAAAAAGAAAGGAAATTGAGCTATTTGTAATGAGGTGGATAGACCTAGAGTCTGTCATACAGAGTGAAGTAAGTCAGAAAGGGAAAGACAAATACCGTATGCTAACACATATATATGGAATTTAAGAAAAAAAAAATGTCATGAAGAACCTAGCGGTAAGACAGGAATAAAGACACAGACCTACTAGAGAACGGACTTGAGGATATGGGGAGGGGGAAGGGTAAACTGAGACAAAGTGAGAGAGCAACATGGACATTTATACAATACCAAATGTAAAATAGCTAGCTAGTGGGAAGCAGCCGCATAGCACAGGGATATCAGCTCGGTGCTTTGTGACCACCTGGAGGGGTGGAATAAGGGAGGGTGCGAGGGAGGGGGACACAAGAGGGAAGAGATATGGGAACATATGTATATGTATAACTGATTTGCTTTGTTATAAAGCAGAAACTAACACACCATTGTAAAGCAATTATACTCCAATAAAGAAAAAAAATTGATAAGGTTAAATTATAGATCATCATTGTAGAGTGTGGCTTTCGTGGTGTTCTAATGGCCCAAGTGCCACAGATAAGAATGATATTCATCTTCCCTTTCTTGTTCATTTGAGCCTTTCCATTATGTATATCCTGGACCTGGTGAGGCAACAGGTTAGGAGTGAAAGAAAAGGGCACAATACAGCATATCCTTATGGGGGATAGATGGGCCATGCTATATAATGACAGGGGGAAGCTGCTATCTGTTAAAACCCTACAGTGTTACCTGCAAAATAGTTATGACCACAAACCACAGAGAATACAGACTTGACTGGAAGGTTGCCTGTAGTCACCACCCCAGTTATTTCTAATATGGAAAAAGTTGCTTCAGTTGCGAAAGGATGGAATATATGACTGTAATCCTAATTTACATACAGTGTAAAAATACAACTTTATTTGTTATAGCAACATGTTAACAAAGAGTTTTAAGTTCTCTTACTTGGAAACCTGATTTCTGCACACCATGATCCCAGGATGAGAAAATATTTTTGGAAGCTGAGATGAAGTCTTGAATTGATACAATACCTATGGAAACCAGTTGAAATGCATGTAGCTTTAGGAAGATTATACAATCAAATGCCTCCAATAATAGAAAGATTCAGTAAATGTGGATAAGAGAGGATAAACAGTAATTCAGCTGATTAAAGAATATCAGTACACCTATGAAGAAATATAAATAACAGTTCACATGTTTTGTAGAGGAAATTCCTGCTCCCCTTTGGAAAACAAATTCTGGTGATGACCCTTATGTTATGCCTTTATAGGAAGGTTGCTTCCAGAGTGAAAAAAAGGAGGAATGTGATCCAGTTTAATCTCATTGACAACATCATAAAGGAACCTAAGGACTAGTAGTCTGAGGATGTTTGCCAGGAGAAGGGTCCTTATTTATGGAAATCTTTTTTTTTTTTTTGGCTGTGCTGTGTGGCTTTTAGCTTGTGGGATCTTAGTTCCCTCCTAATAGGGTATATCTGATGAAAGATGGTGGCCAGTAAATAAACCCCGAATCTATAGTGTATTTGGCTTAACCCCTTGAAAAATGTCAAAAATGCTGCGGTGTAAAATGGAGATATTCATGAGATAATCATTCTCCACTAGGTGAGGTGAAGCCCTATGCCATGTACCTTAATAGAAACATTGTCTATTTGAGGTAAGCAAGCCCTTTCTGTTGTGGGAATGAAGAACCTGAAACCCAAACGTAATGTCTCAGATCACTTTCTGCTCTTGTGAGCCTGCCTGTGGCCGTGTGCACCTGGGAAATTAGTTGTAAAGCGTGAGTGACGGATGAGATCTCTGATCACATGAATCTGACTGTACAATCATATTGCTATGGATTGGGTTGTATCCCTGCCCCTCCAAATCCATATATTGAAGCCCTAACCCCCAGTGTGGGTGTTTGGGGATGAAGCTTTTGGAGGCAATAAGGGTTAGGATAAGCTCTTCGGAATCAGTGATCCTGTAGGAAAAGACACCATAGAATTTGTTCTCTCGCTTCCTGCCTTGTGAGGTCACAGCAAAAAGGCAGCTTTCTACAAGCCAGGAAGAGAACGCTCACAGGGAACTAAGTCTTCTGGTACCTTGATCTTGGGCTTCCTAGTCTCCAGAACCCTGAGAAAATAAATGTCTGTCTTTAAGCCACCCAGTCTAGGGTATTTTGTTACGGGAGTTGGAGCTGACCAAGACTTTTATCTTTAGTTATCTCAGTAACGCTGAAATCTGTGGATCCTTGATCAGTTCATGAAAATTCTTAGTCTTTGTGTGCTTCTTACACTCCTTTCTGATTTATCTTTTTTCTGCACCATTTTTCTCCCCATACCACAGTACAGCAGTATGCAGGCAGCACCTGACCTATCATTGAGTTCACTATTTTTTCAGCAATGCCTAATATGCTGTTAACCATTTCTACTGATTACTTAACTTCAGTTACTGTCATTTTCATTTTAGAATTTTAATTTGCTCCTTTTATTGTATCTGGTTTCTTGCTGAAATTTTAAATCTTATTTAATTCCTTCAACATATTAATCATACTTATATAAGATTTCACATATCATAGAACCAGTATCTACATGTCATGTTTCTATGTGTATTGTCTGTTTTTCTCTCAGTTCCCAATAAACTTATCTTTTTATGTGCTTAGTTACATTTAATTGAGTGCTGACATTATATTTAAAAGAAATACGGATTAATTTGAGGCTCCGGATGTGGTTTTCCTTTGCTTCTGGCAGGAACAAATCTAGGAAAGATCAATTTAATTGAATCAGGAAATGAAATTATTTGAATGTTGTTATTTGAGGTCATATTACTCTGAGGATATCTTAGTGTGCATAGGCTGCTGAAACAAAATACCATAGACTTGGTGGCTTAAACAAGAGAGATTTATTTCTCATAGTTCTAGAGGCTGAGAAGTCCACCATAAAAGCGCCAGGAGATTTGGTCCTGGGTGAGGGCCCTCTTCCTGGCTTGCAGATGGTGCCTTCTTGCCATGTGCTCACATGACCGATTCTTTACATGCATGCAGGGAGAGGTGGCGGGGAGAAAGAGAGAGAAAGCTCTATGAGGGCACTGAACCCATCTACAGGGCCCCATCCTCATGACCTCATTTAAATGTATCTCCCCAAAGGCCCATCTCCAAATACCATCATGTTGGGAGTTAGGGCTCTAGCATATGAATTTTGCGAGGACACAATTCAGCCTATGGCATAGCTCCTCAGTTTTCTCATTAAAACCCTGGGTTCCTTACTAAGCTTTCTAACTTCTTACAGTTTCTGAAAGTTAATGTTTGCCCCCTCAGCTCAGCCTCTCATTTTCCCAACTCTGTTTTTTGCTTCATAAAATATCGACTCGAGGAGAAACCTGAACCAACGTCAGGTTCGTATGTCCTAGCTTCTCTCATCTTTCTCTTTTTCCTAAGAATTCCCTGAGCACTGAATTCCTGTGCAGTCAGCAGTGTGTTGGGGCATGCTGGGGAGAGCTTCAGTTTTATAGGGTAATCAGGTTAGACGTTTGCCAGATGCTACAGTACTTCATTTTGCTCCCCATGAATCGTGTCATTATTCTGCTTTCAACAGTACTGACCCCAGCTCTATGAGGTGGGATGGGTATCATTCCCATATTGCAGGTGATGAGCCCGTGACTTAGAAATCTGAAATAATTTTCCCAAAGTTGCATGTCATGAGACCACAAATTTAGTTCTGTCAGACTTCCCTACTACAAAAAGCCTCACACTGAACTAAAACATAAAGATGCAATGAATTATACATAAAATCAGTATACTATGCTGAGCCTTAACTCAATATCATATGTTGTAGAGGTTTTCCTGATTTCAGCAATAACTTTGAAAGTCTCACCAACAAGAGAAATATTTAAATTCACGTGTTATAAATATGCCCCTCAAAAATTTATTCTTTATATTAGCATTACCAATCATTAAAATTCTGAGTTTACGTGAAATAACCTTCTGATTTCCTTATCATGCACTATTTTCAGTACCAATAATGAAAACTGAGAACTTGGAAAAACCAAAGCTACTGAAATCTTAGTCTTATTAACACCTAATTTAGATTTTTCTCATCTCCATTTCCTTTGAGGTGTTTTTTTGGGGGGGAATATTCTTTTTCATTCTTCCTCCCACTTCCCTAAACCTCTTTTTAAACTAAACTTTAAAAAATTATCCTGTCATCAATTAAAATCCTTTTTAATCTCATACTCACTATGACAAGAAAGTAAAGTGTTTTATGAACTAATAAATGATTAATGAGACATGCCTGAAAGAATGTTTGTCGCTCAAAAGCATAATAGAGCTAGAAGCAAAACTTAGGCATGAATGAATGAACACGGATATATGCTTAGGATAAATAGCCATTTATTTGCTTTGAAAAACAGTTTACTGCACTTAATACTTGTGAACTAGCATATTCTACTCTGCAAATGATACAAATGTTATCAATGTGCTAAAGTACTAAAACTTCTAGCATTGTAAATAGACTTGTAAATTCAAACAGAAGCAGAAGCATTTGGTTGTAGTTTTCAGTGCACATAGGAATTAAATTTTTCTCTAAGAAAATACAAATCTCTGTGTTCTACTTGTTACCCAACCAAATGAAATTTTGTAGTAGGTGTGAAGTGCATTCACTAAGACCAGCTGGAAGACATTTTCTCACTTGGCCCAAGAAACTTACTGTTAATTGTGCCTCTGCTCTTACATGCGGAAGAGCCGATATTGACAGCTTGTACGTACCATGCAGAGTACAGGCAAAGCATATCTCAGGAATGTCAGATGGCAACGATATGATAGTACCATGAGGAATTTACCAGAAAAGAAATTTTAAAATGCACACTGGTAATTTTTAATGCCTAGGAATGCTTAAATCATGCCCAGTTGCTGTTGGTCTAATATGAATATTCATTCCTTGATACCACTATTTCCACAGTCTTTCTGTGGCAAAGATACGTTCCCCTCCCCCTTGCCCAAAGACGTTATTTCCTTTCATAACCAAACATGTTACAGACCTTACCAAATATATTTTTATATTTCCTCAAACAAAAAGATGTATCATTTGTCTTGAATTTCCCCACAATGCTGTTTCCCTTTTTTAAAAAAACAAATAGCTTATATGTTGATGCTGTAATTGCTGTTTCATGTCTGATCCTGTTGAGAAAACAAAACAGAATAAATAAAAGACTGATGCTTTCTTCCTTCTAATGAACACTTTTTTACAGCAGTAAATAGAAATAAGATTTCTGAACACTCCATTTTCCAAGCGTATTAAAATTAACAAGTTATTATATAACAGAGCTATTAAGTAAAAGAAATACATTTAATCAATAATAGGGCTCCCACTTTCATTAATCAATCAACGCTCTCTTGAATACAGCTGTTTTTGACTCCTTAGTATCTTCTGTTTTCAATATTTTATTAACAAATTTATATTAGGAAGCAAAGGAAAGTATAATTACTTATCTCTACATTCAGTTGGGGTAATTATTAATAATTCGTTATTTTTATTCATGATGAACAGATTTTAAAACTAAAATCAAAACTTTCAAACTTACAATTTTGACTTATTCTACTTTATTCAAATACAAAATGAAAGGGAAGTAGTCTCAGGATCAACTAATTAAGACCTAAGAACACTTGGGGAAAATGACATTCACTGCAAACATATTTCAAACATTTGTAATCATTCCATTGGGCATTTTAGATAAATAGAAATTAATTAAGAGTCACACTAATGGAGAATGAAATTCTCCAGCTGCACAATAGGCATATGATTTAATAGGAATGAAATGATTTTTGTTTGTTTTGTATTGTATCTCAGCCTGAACTGAAAGACCTAATTAAAGAATAAGGAATCATGCATGACACTGAAAGAGTTTTTTCTTTTTTTAATTTTATTTATTTATTTTGGGCTGCATTGGGTCTTCGTTGCTGCACATGGGCTTTCTCTAGTTGCGGTGAGCGGTGGCTTCTCTTGTTGCTGAGCACGGGCTCTAGGCGTGCAGGCTTCAGTAGTTGTGGCTCACAGGCTTAGCTGCTCTGCGGCAGGCATGTGAGATCTTCCTGGACCAGGGCTCGAACCCGTGTACCCTGCATTGGCAGGCAGATTCTTAACCACTGCGCCACCAGGGAAGCCCCACTGAAAGAGTTTTGTTTGTGATAAGTTCACCTAACTCATAGATTCAACTGAATCTAATAGAGATCATGAAAGATTTTATAAATTAATATAATCTGTGAGGCATATAATAGTACTTTAATGATTTGTAATAAATATGAACCATTAGGATATCTGAGCAGGAAACTTCAAAGAATGATCAAAAGTGGTACTCAATTTATGATTAACATATAGAGAGATATGTGAAAAAATATGCAGTATAGCTATTTCTTAAAATACAAGAGATGGTTTGTGAATGGAGGTTTATACACTTTTGTTTTAAAGTTTAGAAAGTCAAAATAAGCTACGTAGAAAAAACAGTGGAATGAAATGTAACTGTCCATGTGTCCCCCAACTATTCATATCCACCTGGAACTTGTGGATGTGACTTTATTTGGAAACAGTCTTTACAGATGTAACTAGTTAAGATGAGGTCATACTGGAGCAGGGCAGGCCCTAAATCAATATGACTGGTGTCCTTCTAAGAAGATGAGGAGAGACAGACACAGAGACACACACAGGGGGAATGCAGTGTGCTGATGGATGCAGAGATGGGTGTGATGCATCTCCAAACCAAAGCGCCAAGGATTGCCAGCAGCCCCCAGAAGCTAGGAGAGAGGCGAGGAATAGATTCTCCCTTAGGGCTCCTGGAAGGAACCATGCCTGCTGACACCTTGATCTCAGACTTCCAGCCTCCAGACCTGTGAGACAATAAATTGCTGTCGTCTTAAGCCACCCAGTCTGTGACCACTTGTTAGGGCAGCCAGAAGAATACTAACGTAGCCCATCTACATGGAATAACCGTATTTTAGTTGGATCAGACTCGGGTGGAACGTGGGCCACAGAAGCAAGTTCTGCCTTTCGCTGTGTTGGCTTTAGAAAATGGTGACCAGAACCTCTCAGCTCATATTAGCCTTTAGTTAGCAACCCAGGAAAAGAGTGAAAGTTCCCTTCCTAATGGCACCAGATAAAAAGACTCCAGATAAGGACTGCTTGCCTGACTCAGTTCAAATGCACCTAAAATAGTCAAGTTGGCCAAAGGAGGGATTTCCCTGGTGGTCCAGTGGTTAAGACTCCACTCTTCCACTGCAGGGGGCACGGGTTTGGTTCCTGGTCTGGGAACTAAGATCCCACATGCCATGCAGCACGGCCAAAAAAAAAAAAAAAAAGATGGCCAAAGAATAAAGAATTCTAACTGCAAAGGTCTGAGGCACATTCTAAATTCTACAGCCTGGTGCTGCATTAGAGAAGAAAGGTGATTACCCTTAAAAAACTTATGCAGAATAGAATCCTCTTACCCCTGCTAAAATATTAGTAGATATTCACACTGTAAAAATGCTGGACAGTGATATTATATTGGAAGTTTTCTAATGTGATAGGATTATTGAAACACAAATGATTTATGCTCATTTGAACTCTTGAAGAAAGTTACAGAGAATTATTATTTCCTATTAAACAAACTCAAACATGTCCTCATAATAAGAGGATTAATTTCAGTCTCTGTAGAAAACTAGGGGAATTTACAGTTAAAAATAAATCAGGTGAAGACAGAGCTAAAATCTCATCACTTTTTCTCATCTGATACTTTTTTATAGAGATATATTCTGTGGAACACTTTACCTATCTACTCCTTGCAAAAATATTTCCACCATTGTTTAGATCACAGATCACAAATTTAAATGATCACAAAAAATAGAAGTAACTAAAATGTATGTAATATATTTAAAATGTTCTTTGGATATTAGAGACAAGAACATACATATATACACATACATATGTAAAAATATGGTCAGCACTTTTGAGTTTTAGAGGAAATAGATACACAACAATTTTACTGAAAATTTCCCATTTTAAAGGTTTATAGATAATTCTAATAGAAAATTCTTATAGATATTTCAAAGTCCTCCTTTTCTCCATCATTTTACAAATTCTGTTCCATGTGTTTATATGCTGTTTGCATTTACATATCTTATTTGTAATATATTCCTATTTGTACATTTAAACTACAATATAGTGAAACATAGACAAATGTGTATTTGTATATACAAATTAAAATATCAAGCATATATTAATTTAGTGAAAGATTAATTTTTGTATAAATTTATATGATTACTAGGATAAATGAGTGATCAGTAACTTCATTTTTTTCACCAAATAAAATACTGTGATCACTGTTGCTTAGTAGAAGAAAAAATTGTGAGCTGAATCTCAAAAGGTAGATCAGTGATAAGTGTATCTTGACATTCGTGAGAACACCTCGGCATCAAAGTGGGCATAGGGTCAGAGTAAGAATGTAAAGAATAAATCTTCCTGGAAAAAGGGACTAGTGGGTTTGAAAAACAAAACAGAATAAAACTGAGAGCTCATAGCCAGGTGTAGGGGCTTAGAAAAGTTGTGCTGATTTTAGTTCTATTCCAAAGAACACTTGGAACTCTGTGGTGTGTGTTAAGAAAGAGAAGTGTGCGAATGTTATGCTAAAAGTATATATGAAGACTAGAACATAAGGAAGCAATGCAGTTCCTAGAAACAAAACTGTTTCAAAGTGATGCAGAATATTTCCATGATGAACATTCCTCAATCCTGCAGATGGGGGTGCTTCAGAGGCACTGCCCTTACATCACACTGAAACCTTTGTGTATGTACTAGTATCATATCTTCAGTTTATAATTTACTTGACTGGGACAATTTAATGTATGTTAAATGAACTCAGACCATTCCACTAGTAGTGGTATGTTAATACCACTTTAATCTTGCTGGGCTTTTAAACAACTAATTCATCAAAAGCATAAAATCCTTGCAACTAACCATAGAGTTTACTTAGTAAAAAGAAACTTTGGAAATGACTATTGAAATTCTTAGTATTATACATTGTAAAAATTCTCCTGTACTTAAAGTTTATAATCTTCTATCAAAAATTATTTTGGTATAATAATTAAAACCTATCTTTGGAAGACCCTTAAACCTAAAACGGGAAATAAATTCAACTCATTCCCACCTCATTTCTCTTTTTTAGTCTTCCCATCCTTTTGCTTACTATCTCTTCCAAATTTTGGCATTAAAACATAGGCAAATAATTTACAATATGTAGTTTTCCTCTTTTGGATACCCTGCAAAATAAAGAAGCACATTCATATGCAACAATTACTAAATAAAGTGTGTTTCTGCATGAAGAGAGAAAGGCTCTGCCTATTATCATTTCTGAGTAATTTCTCACATAGTAAAACAGAGGGACTTCCTTGGTGGTCCAGTGGTAAAGAATCCACCTTACAGTGCAGGGGACGCAGGTTCGATCCCTGGTCGGGGAACTAAGATCCCCCATGCCGCGGGGCAACTAAGCCCGCCTGCCTCAGCTAGAGCCCATGTGTCGCAATCTACAGAGCCCACGCTCTCTGGAGCCCGTGCACCACAACTAGAGAGAGAAAATCCGCATGCAACAACTAGACAGAAGCCCGTGGGCTGCAGCGAAGAGCCTGCGCCACAAGGAAGATCCCACATGCCTCAGCTAAGACCTGACGCAGCCAAAAAAAGAAAGAAAGAAAAAAACAAAACAGAGAAAGGGCTCAAGGTTCCATGACGTGGCAAACAGTGTGATACTGGGATGGGGAGAAATTTATAGAAATAGCCAAGGAAATGTTTAGGGTGCAGGGCTCCATAATTTACTGTTAGAATAACTTAAAGTTACTACATTTAACAATTTTCCTACACATTCCAAACCAGAAATATTGCTAGCAAAGCTTCTGTGTCTGTCTGTATTTATCACAATACTGCTATGGAGAGATTTCTTTCTTTTTTCCCACTTCCTCTTCAATTTCAATTTCTTCTTGATTCAAATATTTACAAAATGATGAGGGCAAAGGTAGGAAACGTGAAAAGCACATTAAGTATTCTTATTTCTCTAAGGCTCTAAAGCCCCTTGGGGAGGACCATTGACTAAAAACATGGATATTAATAACATATTTATATTTGCTTTTTAAGAGCATTTTTCAACATATTTCCTTTCCTGATATACTATAAGCTGCTTATAATATGAAAATTGCTCTCCATTTCTTGAACTAAATAAAGACTACAAATGGCCATGATCTCCATGGCTAAGGAGAACAGTCTTGGCATTAAATAGGATAACAATGAATTAAGGTTCATAATGGAGAATGTTAAAATGGTATAAAGAATAAAAAATAATCAAGATTTAAAGGAACAACTGAAGTTTCCCCTAAGAAGACTATCACAATTCTTATATCAAGTTATCTGGTTTTATTCTTTACTTGCCACTTGTTTGATGTTTATAATCCTTGCAGACAGCACAAACAAGCTAATGGTTGTACTCAGAGGACAGGACACGTCCTGACAATGATTTTGAGACCTTTTTTTTGGACAGTGAATTGTAACTTTTAAGAATTGGCTGTGTTTCAAATCTACAATTATATGCTTAATGAATTCTGCACTAAAATTGTCTGTATAGTTGATCTAGTCTCTTGATAATATACATAAATTAAATTAAGTATATTTTAAATGCATGCAAATATATTTCAAGATTTTAAATGAATCATAGAACAAAAGAAAATGGTATGAGATACTATAGCAATATTTGTGACATTTAAACATTGACAAAATGCAAGGCACTAAGATACGTGTTCTGGGGGTCCCAGAGATTGAAGAGATGTTCCTTTCTTTTAGGATCATTCCTTATTTTTCTTTTTGAAGGGTGAAACATTCTTATGAGAAAATGAAGTTCCTCCTGCTTAATATGAAGTGTAATAACCCAATTCCTGGTCTTTATGGAGAAAATCTTGTCATTAATATAATTTAAAGTTTGCCAATAATGTTACTCTATATCCATGTGTTGGTATTCGACTTGAGACTGTTAGGATAAAAATATACTGAATCAAAGCCACCTTGATGCGAAAGTGGTCGTGTGATGAATTGGGAGATTGGGATTGACATATATACACTAATATGTATAAAATGGAGAACCAATAAGGACTTGCTGTATAAAAAAAAAAAATAAATTTAAAAAAATAGCCACCTTGATGTGAGCTCAGATAACAGCAACAAAATATGTTTACTGATGTCCATAAATGTTCCACATGCTTAATAAATAAGTTCCTAACTTACTAATGGCTTATATCCTATTTTTTGTCATTGTACTCATCCCAGAGTTGCACACTTTATATGTTGAAGGAGGTTATTGTCAAGCTGGGAAAATAAATTGTTCCTAGAGCCTCCTCTGAAGACTTGAAAATCTGTACCATTTTTAAAAACCAATGATGCTTTGGAGGAATATTTAAAGGAAATAAAGCAATGTGGGAGCAACTTTATGAAGCAGCAGTTATGTCAAAGATTCCAGGATGGGGGGTTGACTCTCAAACAATTGAAATCTAGCGACTACACAAACATATATTGAGTACTCCTGTGTGTCAGGGGCTGTTCTAACTCCTGGGGACATATATTTGAAAGTCCACAGAAGACTCTGGTATTTATTTAACTTTTACCCACAATGGCAGGGTAGCAGAGGATAAACAGTTAGATAAATAACTTTAAAAGAACATGGAAAATACGGGTAAGTGCTATCATTTAAAGAGAAATATTAGTGATGTAGTTAGTAGTGTCAAACAGCAGTGATAAAAGAACAGCTTTACTTCGGTGATTAGTAAAGACCTTCCAGTATCTTTAACTAAAAAAAGGCAACTTCCAAAATTAAACAAACAAAAACAAAACAACACAAAATACAGGAAGAGCAGCCTGGTGGGTGAAGTAAAGAGCTAAACAGCCTCTAAACTGGAAATGACTTGGTAATTTTGGGAAATGCAGAAAAGTGTGGCTGAATCCCAGGGAGCAAGTAAACACATAAGGTTGGAGTCCTGGGCATGCCTCAGATCTGTGTGCTGTGAAGCCTGGGTGCCGAATTTGGATTTATACGTCTTCTCTTTTGGGGAAGGAGCAAAGAGAGGATTTTAATCAGGAGAGCTGCATGCTTTCACTCATATATTTCATAAATTACTCTTGCAGGCATTTGGAGCACGGATGAATGAGGCACACAGAGAAAGAAGCAGACACGTTTTACTACTGCATCTGTCCAGGTGAGAGTAATGGTGAAAATAAGGAGAAGTTAACTTGCAATATGGTTCGAGCTGGAATCTGCAAGATATTCTGATGGATGGAGTAAGGAGCAGTACAAAGACAAGAGTGAAGGGTGCGTCCTGTGGGTTGACTTTTGTAGCTGGATGATAGGAAGGAGTGCTATTAACTGAGGTAAAAAAGATTGGGGAAATAGCAGGTTAAGGAGCTAGTTAAGAAAAATAAAATCTACTTCAGACTGATAATTTTGAGGTATCTTCGATTAAGTGGGGATTCTGAATAAGCAATTAGATATGGAAGACTGGCATATAAAAGCAAGGTCAGGACTAGAGTTAAGAATTCGGCTCAGCTGTAAAAAAGAACGAAATAGTGCCATTTGCAGCAACTGGGATGCAACCAGAGACGATCACACTAAGTGAGGTAAGCCAGACAGAGGAAGACAAATACCATATGCTATCACTTGCATGTGGAATCTCAAATATGACACAAATGAACGTATCTACGAAACACAAACAGACTCACAGCCATAGAGAACAGACTGGTGGTTACCAAAGGGTCGGGGAGGTGGGGGAGGGATGGACTGGGAGTTTGGGATTAGCAGATGCAAACTAGTACATACAGGATGGATAAACAACTAGATCCTACTGTATAGCACGGGGAACTGTATTCAATATCCTGTGATAAACCATAATGGAAAACAATATGAAAAGGATTGTATGTATGTGTATAACTGAGTGACTTTGCTGTACAACACTAATTAACACAATATTGTAATCCAACTATACTTCAATAAAAAAAAAAGAAAGAAAAACAATTGGGGAGTCATAAACCTTCAGATGGAATTAGAAGTCCCATGACGCTGAGCAATGGCCTCGCCAGGTAATGGGGAAGTAGCTCCCAAAGATGGCTGAAAAGCAGAAAATAGCACATTTCTTGTATGCATTGCTCCAGATTCAACTGCTCCAAGACTTCAAGTTTGGTTATGATAAGAATGGTAACAAAAGACTTGTGCTCCCATGTTCCTGAATATTAAACCAGATAAAATAAAAGTCAGAGTTTTCTAGGGTATTGTCAAAGAGCTCTGGATGAAAGAAGCCCTAATGCACAAGATCCCGAGGAAGACAGGCCTGAATCCACACCAGCAGCAGGCCCCTGACTCTGGCTGCACACATGCAGGACACCGGCTTACACCATGTAGCTGGCATCCACAGCCCTGTGGTCACTCAGGGCCGGCCCCTCCCTGTGTGCCCGGATGCCACCAGTCTGACTCCCATTCCTGGCCTCCGCGGCCATGTGAGGACCTGCGACAAGACCCTGCAGCCACAAGAGTGCAGGCTGACAGTCAAGGTCCCCACAGCTGCCCGTGGGCCTAGATCTGTCCCTACCTCTGGTCGCTGGCCTGCCTCGCGGGGCTTACGTGCAACTAGTCCCTGCAGCGGTGCAGCTGCACCCACCACCTTGACCACTGGACTGGCCTCCGCGGCTGTGTGCACGCCTGTGGTGAGACCCTGCAGACACAGGATCGCACCCCGACAACCAAGGCCCTCACAGCTGCAAGTGTGCCTGCCGTGGGTCCCGGCCCCTAATGCTGCCACTGAGCTTTGCCACGACATGTGTGTACAGTGTGTACAGGTGCGCGCAGCCAGCCCCTGCTGCCGAGTGAGCGCGTACCACCGGCTCTGGCTCCCGCCGCCGCCGCCTGGACCCTGCCTGCTGGACCTGGATGTAACACTGAAGACGTCGGCAGTCCTTGCAGGCCCTGCAGATCCCCCAGAGCACTCGCAAAGTTTCGGGCAGTTTTTGATGTCGTGGACCCCCAGGGATATCCTGTCTGGAACCAGAGCCTGGACCAAGCAGAAGAAAGCACAAATGACTTGAAGACACATCATCTGAAATCATTCAGTCAGAGGAGCAGAAATGAAAGGAATGCAGAGGAATGAAGAAGGCCCACGGGACTTAAGGGACGTCATTAAGAAAATAGGGCTTCCCTGGTGGTGCAGTGGTTGAGAGTCCGCCTGCCGATGCAGGGGACACGGGTTCGTGCCCCGGTCCAGGAAGATCCCACATGCCGCGGAGCGGCTGGGCCTGTGAGCACTGGCCACTGAGCCTGCACGTCTGGAGCCTGTGCTCTGCAACAGGAGAGGCCACAACAGTGAGAGGCCCGCGTACCGCAAAAAAAAAAAAAAGAAAAGAAAAGAAACAGCACATTGTTGGAGGCCCAGAAGGAGAAGAGAAGGAGAAAAGGGTGGAAAGCTGATTTAAAGAAACAATGTCGGAGAACTTAACCGAAACTGCGGAGAGATTTGGACTCCCAAGTTCACGAAGCCCATAGGTTCCCAAACAATTCAACTGAAAGAGAACTTCTCCAAGCCCACTCCACTCACAGAAGTTAACTAGAAATGGAATAAGGACTTGCATGTCAGACCTGAAACTGTAAAACTCCTCACATCTTCAGTATGGCTATTATCAAAAAGGCAAGAGGTAATAAATGCTGGAGAGGGTGTGGAGAAAAGGGAACCCTTGTGCACTGTTGGTGGGAATGTAAAGTGATACAGCCACTGGAAATCATTGTGGAAGTTACTCAAAAATTAAAACTACCATACGATCTACAATTCCATTTCTGAGTACACTTCAGAAGGAAGTGAAATCACTATCTTGAAGATACATCTGCACCCCCATGTTTATAGCAGCTTTATTCCCAAGAGCTGAGATATGAAAACAGCCTAAGTGTCCATCAACGGAGGAATGGATAAAGAGAATTTTGTAATTTAAAATATATATATTAAAATGTTATTATGAGCATATAATACTTATATATGCTTATATAATATATTAACTAATATTTCTCTCTATATTTTTTTATTATATATACATGGAGAAAGAAGAAAGAAAATATACATATATGTCTTATTATATGTATAATTATATATATATATATATATATATATATATATATATATATATGTATGTATGTTGTCACAAATGGCTGGGTTTCCTTCTTTCTCCTGGCTGAATAATATTGCACACACACAATGAAATACTATTCAGCCTCATGAATAAAGAAGGAAATCCTGCCGTTTAAGGACATACACTAAATGAACTAAGTCAGAGTAAGACAAGTGCTGTATAATCTCACATATATGTGGAATCTAAAAAAAAGCCCTACTCCTGGACACAGTGAGGAGAACGGTGGCTGCCAGAGGCTGAGTCGTGGGAAGAAACGAGAAGATGCTGGTCCAGAGATACAAACTTTCAGTCATAAGAGGAGTAAGTTCTGAGCATCTAATGTACAGCATGGGGACTCTGGTTAACAGTACTGTATTATATACCTGAAAGTTGCTAAGAGAATAAATCTAAAACGTTCTTCCCATAACAACGACAAAAAAAATGGTAATTATGTGAGGTGAAGGATGTGATAACTAGCATTATTATGGTAAACAATTTGTGATAGATACACATATCAAATCATCACATCAAAACTATACCTTAGGGCTTCCCTGGTGGCACAGTGGTTGAGAGTCTGCCTGCCGATGCAGGGGACATGGGTTCGTGCCCCGGTCCAGGAGGATCCCGCATGCTGCGGGGCGGCTGGGCCCGTGAGCCATGGCCGCTCAGCCTGCGTGTCCGGAGCCTGTGCTCCGCAACGGGAGAGGCCACAACAGTGAGAAGCCCGCGAACCGCAAAAAAACCCCAAAAAAACTATACCTTAAACTAGCACGATGCTATATGTCACATATACCTCAATAAAACTGGGAGGAAAAAGAACAGAGAAGGACAAAAAAAATGAGTGCTGGGCTTGAGGAAAATCAGTTCTTAGGGAAGGTTCTTTCTGAGGAGAGTAAACCGAGGTAACTTTTCTTTGAAGTCTTTCCATCAGTGAAATACCTAGCATATTTCATCGCTTGAATAGATCATTTTTACACCCCTTCTATTATGTGCTGATTTCTGTTTCCCCAAAATTCATATGCTGAAGTCCGGATTCACAGTAGCTCAGCGTGTTAGTGTATTTGGAGACTGGGCCTTGAAAGAGGTTTTTGAGTCAGATGAGGTCATATGGGTGGACTCTAATTGAATGTGACCCTGTCCTCATAAGAAGGGAGATTAAAATTCCTGCACTCCGGTTTTCCTGCCCCACCCGTAGCTCTCAGCAGACCCCATCTCCCTGGGTCATAGACAGCGTTTCTCTCCACACTCCTGCCCCTCTCGGGGTGGATGGCAGATGCTGCTCCTCTAGGCATGGCCTGTGGGGAATGGGACCTCTCAGCATTCCCTGGAGCCTGCTCCAGACTCAGGCTAAGACGTCCCTGGAAGCCTGACCCTCAGGTGTGAGAGTTTCTCTGAGGTGCTGCCTTCTTTCTTAAGCCGAAACCCTGCCCTTCCTATTCAGCGTGGGTCCCCTCGCCTCCTGCGGGGCCAGCGCAGCCCTCCTTTGTTCTAGTAAAAGATCCCCATCAGGATGTGGGTTCCTGCCCATCTCCCAGCAGGTTGTGACTGTCACTAAAGCCAGTACAACAGTCTTGCCCAGGACTGAAAAGGGAGAATTCTCCACACTTCTTTTTTTTTTTTTTTTTTAACATCTTTATTGGAGTATAATTGCTTTACAATGGTGTGTTAGTTTCTGCTGTATAACAAAGTGAATCAGCTGTACGTATACATATATCCCCATATACAGCTTCCCTGTCACAGCAGCGTCACTTCCCAGGAGGGAGCGTATTTCCTGGCCTTCCTCCCAGGACAGGTGCCTTCAGCTGTGTATCAGATGGTCTGGAGTGTGAGTGGGTTTCAGGTCTGCCTACTAGCGGCCTCCAGTCAGCGCCTTTTATCCACCCAAAGCTGAGCGCTCAAGTGAAGATTCTCCATCCTTAAAACCTTGGCAAGCGCTACAGCGCCTGCATCTCCAAGGGAGATGCTAAGAAGTCCAGGATGCACATTTGCATCCTTAGATCAAGTACTCTAGTAAAAAATGAATATGAGCGATAGTTAGAAACCCAGTGGAGGAATTAGGATAGGATATGAGAGGGTAGAATAGAATAGAATGTATAGGACTTCCCTGGCAGCCCAGTGGTTAAGACTCTGCGCTCCCAATGCAGGGGGCATGGGTTCAGTCCCTGGTCAGGGAGCTAAGATCCCCGCATGCCACATGGCATGGCCAAAAAAACCCAACAAAGTTAGGAGACTCCAAAATAAAAAAAAAAGAATGTATATGTATTTACTGTGTACATTATATATTTATAGAATTACATACATGCACGTATTTACTATATACACATATGTAAACATGTGTTTGTATATATCGTTTGCTTGTCACTTTAACCCATTCTGCCTCTGTCCACCTCCCTGGCCTTGGATGCTCGCCTTGCCTGTATCCTAAGAACATAAACCCTGGCCATGGGCACCACAGCAAACTTCACATTCCTCTATCCATGCTCAGAGGCCAGGGCTGACTGCAGCGCCGTTCCCATTGTACGCGGTAAGCTTGGGACCTGAGCAACCCTAGTGAGCTTGTGAAACGTGACCGAGCCCACAGAAGCTCTGTCTTCTCGAACGCTGCTCAGAGAAGCCTGCATGACACCCGCTGTAAGTGCAGCCAGGAGGTGAGGAGATTGCCCTTAGGGCAGACTTTCAACAGAGACAGGATTCTTGATACATTTCTAGATAAATTGCTCTCTCTTCCTACTAGATGCTCTGAAGTCGGATAAAACGCTGCTTCTGCAATGTCCTTACTGGGGGAACATAAGTAAATTAAAAAGCGTCTGTGTTTCTACACAAACTGTCCAGTTTAGTAATTCACCTCCTTGTATTTGTTTCCTTTCTCACAATCTCACTTTCAGTTCCCTTCACTCTTGCTTTCTTGGAATGCGTCCCCTAATACATTAGCACATAATCTTTGCTTTGGTTCTGTTTTGCATGTTTTGGGCCAAGATGTGGACTGATAAAGTCATAGGGAAAGGACAGGAGTGGGAGGTCAGAGGCCAAGGAGGAGAGTGCTTTGAGGGTGAAGTGCTGGACCAAATCCAACATGGCTACTGAGAAGCTGTGTAGCAAGGCATCACCAGGAGATTTGTCAGAGCCATTTCAATTCAGGGACGGTATCTATGGCTGTAAAATGAAACCAACCATGACTGCAGACTGCCGTGCACAGTGGAGGCTCTTGATTTTCATTCAGCTCTGTTCACACACCCGAGATTGGAGAGTTAAAGTGTCCTCTTGTTAAATGATCCCTCTGGTGTTAAATGTCCTTACCTTATAAGTGAATAATGATGCCTCGTTGAATTTCGTTGTTTTGGCAAAAACCCAGTAGTGGTATTAGTGCACCTAATTTGTTAGTGTATACCCA